>NC_056725.1:1138985338-1139162838 GCF_019279795.1 Protopterus annectens
ATGCGTAATGGGCGTGCCTTCGTTGAAGGTTGTGCGTCGAGCTGGCACCTCGGCGATCGTAAAAATCTACTGCCAATCATTAGTGGACCGGAGTTCCGCTGTGGCGACCCCTTACCGGGAAAATCTGAAAGACAAACAACAACATACATCCTCCCGTTATTTCTCTGTGAATTGCTTATCCAGTCTCTCTTCCCAATCTTTTCTAATCTCCTCTGACCGATTCCTATAGTTATCATTCAATATTTTATATGTCCTACTAATTATCCCATTTTAAGCAGCATCTGTTCTAGATTCAGCTAAAAACTCTACATAAGCAGGTCTTAAACTAAGGATTTCCCTGTCCGTTTCTCTTTCCCTATACTCCAATATAAATCCCTGACAGGGAAGGCAGTCTCTAGCCTGCAGAACAAACGTTGTCTTGGTGTCTTCCCATTCTATTACCTTTCTCTCTCTCTCTAGTTATTTGCTCCCAATACCTCGATTTCTTTGCCAGTTTTCCCCAGTAAATTGTTTTCCCCAGTAAATTCCAGTCCCTGTTGCCTATTTCTGTACCCCTAACTGCAGTCATCCCTATCGGCAGAACCTCCTTTCTCCATTCTTGTGTTGACTTAGTTCTTTGAATACTCTGCGCTACTTTATGAAGATAAAATTCTGTATGGCCATTGTTCCCCCTAAGAATATGCATCTAAAATCCCACTCTCTATTTCTTGAAGCACCCCCCCCCCCCGACAACGCCATCATCATACCTTTGCACTTTGAAATATAGCTATATGCTTGTGTTATGTATATGAGCCTTTACCATGTTGCTCTAAAATATTCCTTCAAGTCAGGTAATACTAAACCCCCTTGTTCCACTTGAAGGATCAAACTTAACCCATTTGACCCTTGCCCCTTCCCCCTCTCAAAATCTTTCAACTCTTTATTACTGTCTGCAGCTTCTCTGGTTGATAAAAATATGCCTAACCTGTACAAAAAAACTAAAGGGACTAAAACATTTTCACTACTTGTATCTAGTGATCCATACTCAAAACCAAGAGCTTCCATTTTTCCCAGTTTTGTATTATTTTTTGGTTGATCTCTTCCCACACATCCTTAGCTGCCATAACAGAATCTTTTTTAATCCACGTTTTTTTTTTTAAATTATGTTGATCCATTCTTTACCAACAAATTTAGTAAGTTTATCCACATATGGTAGTTATAGGTCTTTCCAGATGTTCTAGAAAGAACAGTTGTGTACCTAGGTACACAACTGTACTATGTTCATAGTGTTTCACCGTTGCAATCATTACTCTTGCGTTGAATCCCAAAGCTGAGGATGGGTGGCTGTGCTAAATAGGATTAAGAGAGGCTAAGAGGCCCTGCAGAACTGCAGTGGCAAAGCCTGCTCTGGATTTAGAGTAGAGAGGTAGTGGTAGTGCTTTGTAAATGTGTGCACTGAACTCCAAGTTGCAGCCTCTAAGAGTCTTTAGTTGGTACTCCTCTGAGGAAGGCTGCTGAAGTGGCTGCTGCTCTGGTTGAATGTGGCCTAATGTCCTTAGGCACTGATTTGCCATGCTGTAAGTAGCAGAAACGAATGCAATGGCCTACCCATTTTGAAATAGTCTGTTTTGAGATGGCCTTTCCTTGTGATCCTGTAGCATATGCCACTAAAAGTTGCTCAGTCTTTCTGAAAGCTTTACTTTTGTCCAAGTAGAAGCATAGCTGTCTGTCTATGTCCAAAGAATGCAGAAGTCTCTCACCCTTGTTCTGTGGGTTTGGATAAAAGGTAGGCAAGTGAATGGTTTGGTTAAGGGCCACACTAGACACCACCTTAGGCATAAATGTAGGGTTTGTCCTCAGAGAAACCCTGTCTGGATGGAAAATGATAAAAGGTTCCACAGACATGAGTGCTTGTAACTCCGAGACTTGTCTTGCAGAGGTTATCGCTAGGAGCAGAGCTGTTTTCCAGGATAAGGATTTTATATCAGCTGTTGAGGCTGGCTCAAAAGGAGGCAGTGTGAGTTTTTCCAAGACATAATCGAGGCCCCATGCAGGTACTGGTGCTCTCCTTTGAGATCTTATGTTTTTGGCCCCTCTGAGGTACTGCCTTATTAAAGGATGAGAAAAGATAAGTGGTTCCGTATTATAATGGGCTGAAATGGCAGAGGCATGAATAAGGATAGGCCTTTGCCCAGCATCTCAGTTAGGTATTGTAAAATCTGAGGAATATTTGGTACAAACGTGTCAATTCCTTGTTTCTGGTTCCAAGCACAGAATCGCTTCCATTTTTCTGCATAAGATTTTCTGGTACTGGGCCTTCTGGCCTCCAAAACAACATCCATTACAGCTTTGGAGAGAGGAGTGTTCTGAATGGCTACATTATCCGCCATGCTGCCAGATTTAAGGTCTTGAGTTGGCTGTGCAGGATCTGATTGTTTTGTTGGGTCAGTAGGTGAGAAGTTTGAGGCAATGTCTAGGCTGGACCTTGAGACAAGTTCTTTAGGATTGGGTACCAGTTGCTGGCGTGGCCAGTCTGGTGCAATCAGTATCATTTTTGGCTTCTCTTGTCTGACCTTTAGGAGTACCTTGGGGAGGAGAGGCAGTGGAGGAAAGGCATATACTGTTAGGTTTTTCCAGCTGAAGGATAGGGCATCCACTTTCCCTGCTTGCTTGTGATAAGTCCTTGTGCAGAATCTCTGTAGATGGCAGTTGTGAGGGGAAGCAAATAGATCTATGCCTGGGCATCCTCATTTCCTTGTTATCATGCTGAAGACTTGTGGATCCAACTTCTACTCATGGGGATCCATGAGGTTTCTGCTTAGTTCATCTGCCAGAGTATTTATTTTTCCGGGCAGGAATTGTGCTTGCAGGTGAACTTGTGTCCCACAAAGTCATGGCTTGTCTGCAGAGGGGGGTAGGAATGTGTGCCTCCCTGCTTATGTACCACATGACTGTAGTATTGTCCGTCTTTATCAGTAGTTGTCCTGGATGAAGTAGATCCTTGAAAGCTGTCAGGGCATTCTGAACAACTAGCATCTCTTTTTGATTGATATGAAGATGCATCTGGCTTGCGGGCCATGTGCCCTGAATACATTTTCCTGCCATGTGGGCTCCCCAGGCATAGTCTGATGCATCCTTTGTTAGTGTCTGCCTGGCTGTGAGTGAATGGCTGTCCCTTGTTGTGGTGACAGGCCTGTGCCCACCATCGAAACTCCGGTTGCAGGCAGGGAATGAGGGTAATTAATGTTTCCAGACTATGGCAATGTTGAGTCCAAACACTTGTAGTTTCCTCATATGCAGTCTGGCATATGGAATTAGCAGAATGCAGGATGCCATGAAGCCCAAAGCCTGCAGAATTTTTCTTGCAGATAACTGGGTCTTTGTTGCCAACATTTTGAAGAAGTCAGTTGCCTTTGTTTGTCTGGCGCGAGATAAGCCATCTGGGCAGTTGTATTTAAGTTTGCACCCAGGAATATTATCTCTTGAGAGGGTACTAGTTTTGATTTATTTTCATTTACTGTGTACCCTAGGCAAATTAGTAATCTTTTTACAAAGTCCAAATGCTTTAGTAGAATGTCTTTGTTCTCTGCTTGAATAAGGCAGTTGTCCAAGTAAGGATATATATGAATTCCTCTTTGTCTGCATAATGCAGTTACTGGTGCCAGGCATTTTGTGAAGACCCTGGGTGCAGTAGATAAGCCAAAGGGCAGTGCAGAGAATTGGTAGTGCATTGAGCCAGCTATGAATCTGAGGTATCTTCTGCAAGATTGTCTGATTGGGACATGCATGTATGCCTCTTTTAGGTCCAAAGTTACATAAGCCTTCTTGCCCAGCATGGGCAGTAGCTGCTGCTGCAGAGTCAACATTTTGAATTTTGGAACGTCCAGAAATGTGTTTAGAATAGACAGGTCCAGTATTGGTCTCCAGGCTTTGTCCTTTCTGAGCACCAAGAAAAGTCTCAAGTAAAATCCTTGTCCCTGCTCTTGTTGTGGTACTCGCTCTGAATAGCCCTCATGTCCATGAGGGATGAAACTTGTTTTTGTGCCTCTGCCCATTGATTGTGTGGCAGGTCTGGCATACCTTTTGCCCTTGGCAGGGTGTGAAAGTGGAACCTGTAGCCCTGAGACACTATGTTCAAGACCCATTTGTCCTGGGTGATCATGTGCCAATTTTGTGAAAAAAGTGCTAGTTTTCCCCCTAAGGGGGCTGCCAAAAGATAAGTGCTTGGTTCTGGCAGAGGAAAGTCATTGGGACTGTTTGCTGTATGGCTGTGCTTTGTCTCCTCCGCTTTTGGAGGTAGAAGCACCCCATTGTTTAGGCCTGTATGAGCCTTGGGGCTGGGATCTGCCTCTGGGGCACCTGTATCTGCCAGTTTGTGGCCTGTCTGACACTGGAAAGGACCAATTCTTTATAGGTCAGTTCCTGCTAAATCTGGGTGGCTGCACCTGTAAGAAATGCTTAACTGTCTGCATAGATTTTGCTTTGTCCTCCATTTTCTTCAACACCTCTTCTGCTTTAACACCAAACAAAGTATCATGCTGTAATGGAGCATCTAATAATTTTGCGCTTTAACATGATCAGGCAGATTCTGTTCCTTTAACCAAGCATGTCGCCTAATGACAGAACCCGTAACAGCGGCCCTGCAAGAGGCCTCCAGAGATTCAAAATCACATTGCAAAGTATGCTTTCCCACTTGTTCAGTTGCATGCAATAAATCCTGCATTTCTTTGTTTTCTGCACAATCAGAATTTGTTAACATTTTCTGTTTAAGCAGTGACAATAAGTATTGCTGATATTTAAAGCATATGAAATTGACAATTTAAAGCCCTCACAGCCAAGGTAGCAGAAGTGTAAACCTTTTTTCCCCTTCTGTCCAGCGCCCTTGAATCCCTATCAGAGGGGATAGGGTTTTTTGCAGTGGAAGCCTTGACCCCTTTGGGACCCTGAGAAATAGTTTCTGGGTCAGCAGCAGGATTTCTATAAAGAAATTTATGTGAATCTGGAACCCTGTAGTATCTGTCTGACTTAACAGGTGCAGGGGGTAAAGAGTCAGGGGAAAGGCCGGACTCTGAAAATACATCATCTACAATGTCTAAAACAGGAGAGATAGCAAGAGGCCTGTGCTGAGGTAGTAAAAGAAAATCTCTAAGCCTTTTCTTAGATTTTGAGCAGTCTTGGCTCTCCCAGTGGAAGTGCTCCCTCATGGTATGCAGGGTTTCCCCAAAAGAAAAATCCTCAGAAGGGGAGGCTGAAGGGATAGATTCTTCAGCATCGGAATCCTCTTAGGGAGGGAGAGCGTATTCTTGGTCAGAAGAGGAACCAGGGGAAATGGAAACCTGATCTGAAGATTCATATTCTGTCTCTTGCCTAGGCCTCTTCTCAGGGGGGGGATGGGAATCCCTGATCAAAGTAATTACGTTTTCGGCCATTTTGAGCATCTGTTTTTTAGGCATGGAGGCCTGTCCATGAGCTTGCTGCACTTGTTTCTTTGTCTTTAGTGGTGCTTTAGTCTTTGCCTTTGGAGCTGTAGTCGGTTTTATATATAACTGTGTAGGCCTGAAAACACCCTCAGAAACCGATGCCTGCAGCTCTGGACCCATCTGAGGGAATATTTTCCAAGTGTCCAATACCTTGAGTTTCCAGAGGCCTAGTCTGCTCCACGTGGTAGTCGGAAGCGGCCTGCGGCTCTGAGGTAGTGGGCATCAGGGGCTGCGAAAGCGCCTCACTGATAACTGGCGAACCAGCGACTGGCTTAGAAGAAGCCTCGTCGTCAGTTTTGGACCTCGGATGCCTGTCCTTTTCCTTGCGTTTCTTATGAATTGCGGTAGTCGGATGACTACCCGACGACATGGTGTAATTAAATCTTCGGCCAAAGTGATGAAATGCAAAATCGTACCGATGCTTAATAGTGCGTTGGTTAAATCTTGCACAAAATCTGCAATTAGCTATGTCGTGATCAGGGCCTAGGCAAGAAATACAATAAGAATGGAAGTCCTTATGAGGTATTTGCTTCCCACAAGAAATGCAATTATTAACTTTTTCTGACATCGGTCTGGAGCAAGAAAAAAGTTTTCCCAACGGGGTACTTAGCTTTAAATGAAGACTTCGGATCTGAAATTCGAACACGTAAATCTCAGGAGTCGGCCGACTGGCACTTGCGAACTGCTTCTGCTTCAGGCACCGCGCGGCAAGAAAGACTGAAGAAAATTGCGTCGGCTGCATCTTTTATAGCCCTAGTGCACTGACGTCAGGGAAGAGACGACAGCAACCGACGCCGGACCAAGACTTTGGAATTCAGGCCAACTGCGGGTAGCCTGCCAGCAGGATAACCCAAGAGTAATGACTGCAACAGTGAAACATGATGAACATATGGTTCTAATTTGTAAACCACATACTTCAGTTTACATATTTTTAAACTCAGTGAAAGTGGGAGAGAACTCAGAAATCCAGTTTTTAGTTGTACTCTTTCTGACCACCGCCAGTATTGCCCAGAGCAAACAATATTTTACTCTTTTAACACTGTGTGGTATAGATGTATTGAAAAGCACTAGAGATTTGTTAAGAGTAAAATTATCCATAAATAAAGCTTGTAATAGCTCATTTACTTGTTTCCAAAATGTTTTAATGTTTGGGCAGTCAAAAAAACATATGAGCCCAATCTATGTTTATATCCGACTTACACTTATTACAAATGTTTTGTCCCTTGTTAATTTTATTCATTCTTTGAGGAGTACAGAAGGATCTGTGTACAAATTTCCAGGAATATAACTTCCATTTAAGGGACAAAGTTGTTCTCCCTGCCGACTCGAGTATATTTATTTTGTCTTGGTTACTAGGATATTCATTATTAATTGTGTGAAAATAATTCCAATAACTTTCTGGACATCCAAAGGTTTCATCTCTAATAGTCCTAAATATAAAAGAGAGCTTACCAGAAAAAGTTTATGTTGAAGAATAGATTGAAAATATTCAAATAGTATATGCGTCATTTTTTACTGCTGGAGATGCTACATGTAGTTTATTATCAGTGTATAGTTTAATAGTTTGTATGTCTAACCGTAGGGATTTATCCAGCTGAAATTCCTGCATTATTTCATCCACTGTGTTAGATTTATTATTTGAAATCAATTCAAACCAAAACTTGAGATTGCTTTGTGTAAATGATGCAATTTTGTTTGAGACTGATTTTAATAAAGACTCTTGCGTAAATGCTATAAGGAACAAAAGAAAAAGACATTCCTTGTATCAGACATGCTTATATATAACGTTTCTAAAATTTGATAAGATGCTGTTGATATAACAAGGAGAATATTTGGGTGTTAAGAGTAAAATAATCCTTTAATATCCATAACACTGAGATATCCATAACATTGAGATATTAACTGTTTCTAACTTATATGGTTGAGGTTTTGTTATTAAAATCATAGCCGAAGCTTCCCAAAATAATTTCCACTTAGCTAAATATGCTGTATCCAAAAGTTGTGCTATTGTTCTAATCATAGAAGAGTTTGAATATAGTATCAAATCTGGAAATGCTATTCCACCCTTTCTCCAACTATTAAGAGGGTGTCTGAAAGCTATTCTTGATTTTTTTAGGATACCAAAAGAAACTTAACATCAGAGAATTTAGTTTATTAATTAGGGTTTTATTAGGTAGTAATAAGATGGACTGAATAATGTATACAATTTTGGGAAGGATCATCACTTTCATGATTTTCACTACTGAAGAAAGATGAACAAACACTGTATTCCATTTCAATATTAAAGTTTGTATATTTTCATAACATTTATTGTAGTTTAATTGTATAATTGTTTTCAAGTCCTTAGCTAAGATAATTCCTAAGTACGTCAATTGATTCATAATGGATTTACTGTTTTTGTCATCAGTTGTATATATATTTTTATTGGAGAATATGGGTAATATTTTAGCTTTATTATCATTGATTAACAATCCAGACATATTTTGAAATAACTTAATGGAGTCAAATAAAGAAGTGGAAAGAGGGGTCATTTCCCTTAGTGGTAATTAGAACATCATCCGCGAAAAGTTGAATTTTGGAGGTTGTTTCCTTATTAATCTCAAATCCTTCTCTATTTTTGTTATTTCTTATATTATTAGCCCATGGTTCCATTATTAGAGTGAATAATAAAGGGGGAAGGGGACAACCTTGTTTAGTTCCTTTTATAACGGGTATTTTGGTTGAAGTATATGACCCTATTTTGATGTAAGCTAAAGCTCCTTGATATGCGTTTTAATAGTTTAATAAAGTAATCTGAAAAATTTAAACATTCTAATAATGTGAACAAATAACACCAATCAATTGAAACAAATGCTGAATTTATAGTTTTATAGTTTCATAGTACAGTACTAGGCTATCTGCCCTGGGGCATTTGTAAGCCTAGCCATAGTGATGTGGCTTTTGCCACCCCATGAAATGGTACAAAAATGTACAGAATAAATATAGAATATTGTGCCTCTGTATAGTAGTGACACAATGAAGGTCCCCTTATATAATAGAATTAGTCTACTGTGCCCCTGTCTAGCAGTGACACAGATGTGACCCCTGGGGTAAACTTACGATCTCCCATCCACTCAAGATTTCTCTTGAAGAGAGTCAATGAGGGGCTCTGCCTAATACGAACTAGGATCTTGTTCCAAAGCATGGGAAGCCTCTGGGTTATGAATCTATCCCTCCAGCATGTCCTATTCATACTTGTGCCGAGGTTTAAGTCTTTAGCTCTCGTGGTCCTGATGGATTTGGATTTTTTGAGGTGGAGCATGTCCATCAGATCCTGATTGGACATGGCCTTGTACGTCAGGCAGAGATCACCTCTGAGCAGGCGGTATGCTACTGAATAGAGCTGAAGTTTCTTTAGTCTGGCAGAGAAAGACATATGTTGGAGACCCTTGATCCTCTTGGTGAGGTACTTTTGTGGTCTCTCCAGCTGTTGCAAATGCCGGGTGAGGTACATACCAAATGGGGCATTGTACTCAATCATGGGTCTGATGAGGGAGGAGTATAGGGGTACAATGACATCCTTGGATCTGGATGTGAATCCCTTCATGATGAGGTGTGCAAGGTAGAATGTTTTTCTAACCACTTTGGCAAAGTGGGTGTCAAATGAAAGGTCGCTGTCGACTTGGGTCCCTAGGTCTCCGATTACTTTTTCCGTACTCAGTGGGTTGCTGTCTATGCCGTGTGGTATTCCAGGAACCTTTGGGCTAGGGTATTAGGGCTAGAATAATGTACCCAATCTATGTTTGGGTAGTTGAAGTCTCCCAGTATGATGGTATTTTGTGATACATTCATATCGTCCAATGTCTTCAGGAAGGCTGAGTGGGGTTCCTGAGATTGGGAGGGTGGTTTGTAACATGCTACCAGTTGTATAGCAGTTTTGCCTATGGTTAGTTGCACCTGTATGGTCTCTGATGCTTCATGTGTTGCTACTAACCTGGAGGTGTGGGTGTCCTTGATGAATATGGACACTCCCCTCCTTGTGGTTCGGCCCGGTTTTGGGGCGAAATGCATGATAATGGCAGTATAGTCTGGTAGCGCTGGGGTGCTCTCAGGAGCCTTGAACCAGGTTTCAGTTACTGCACAGACGTCGATGTTCTCCATGCTGAGGAGTGCATCGAGTGCCTGCATCTTGAGATTTAGACTTCTGGCGTTGAGCAGCATTACCCTTAGTTTTTTCCATTTTGTTTTCTAAGGAGGTGGGTTTGTCTTTGAGCCTTGCCTAAAAAGGCACTATGGGGGTGGCAAGAGCCTTAGCCAATATCCGAAGCCCAGTGGTGACAGGTGTAAGCCATCCCTTGCAAAGCAGCGTGGCTTGTCCAACATGTCATCCCAGGCAGACAGACATTGGATCCCCTTAGAATGACACCAGTACTTGAGCCAATTATTAAAGCTGATCATCTTGTCTTTGTATTGTGGTATCATTCTTGGTGAGGGCAAGATGCTGCTCAGGGTCAGGGTCATACCAGCCTGGGCTACATAATCGGAGAGCTCCTCTATGACTCTTTTCATGTAGTCCAGGGAGGTACATCTCAGGTCATTCACGCCAGCATGGACAATGACGGAGTCATATTTGTACTTGCTTTGGAGTGACTTGAGTGCGCGTGTTACGTGGCGGATCCTAGCTCCCGATAGACAGCTCACAGTCACCCTCTCCTTGTTCAGCCTGGTCAGCGGGACATCAGTGTGTCTGACTATAGAGTCACCTACTACTAGTGCATCAGGCATGGTGTTTGGCCTTAAGGGCTGTGATTGGTTGACACACTGATTTATTGAAGTATGTGCTGCATGTGTTTTGTTTTGAGGTGGTGGATTTTTGGATGTCTGCTTTGGGAGCCTCTGTTGTTTGGTAAGTTTTTTATTAGAGCCTCCGAGTATGTCTTTGTGTTTTTATGTGTTTGGTTTGCAGTTGTGGTAGGTCTATGTGGGACTGGGATTGTTGTGTGTGTGTTTACCATCTCCTCCTGTCTGGTCATGCCAGCCCTGAGTTGAGAGAGTTCAGCCTCCAGTTTGGATATATAGTTGCATCTCTCACATGTATTTGTGTTTGGTGGGAGGAGGAAAGGGTTGTCTGTGTACATGAGACAATTGTAGCATTGTCTCAAGTTACCCAGATTGACCAGCTGAACTGGAGAGGACGCCAGTAATCTACCATTCGACATGCTAGAACAGTATAAGGGAGTGCTGTACCTTTAAGGGAAGTGGGTATTCACAGGGGTGGTAGGTAGATGTAGTGCTTTACTTAGTACGAGAGTGCTTACTTAGTAGAGAAGTATTGAGAACAAGTGCCAGGCTTATAATATAGTGAGTAGTCTGATTATACTAAGAGTAGAGCTTCCTTAAGGGAAAATTTGAAGAGCAGACTTGGTGGAGCCAGAAGAAGTTTAACCTTGTTTAACCGGTGCTGCGCTATGCACACAACCGTGCAAAGCCGTGCAAACGCGGATTTTAAACAGGAAAAGTACAGTTTTGTACCTACCATAAATGTAGATGTTCGAGGATCCCCATTGCTGCAGTCCTTACTATTGGGTATAGTCCGCATCCAGTCGGCCCGAATACCAGAGTATAAGGCTGACGTCAGTCAGGGCGCATTAGACTGACGCCATGCGTCAGGGTACAAATGCCCATGCCCGACGTCATATCCTCAGTCTTTTCTTGCCCCAGATGTCAGAAGACCCTAAAAAGACAAGGCCCAAAATACCTGCACCAAAATATGTACAATATATACAAGAATATATACAACAAAAATAAGCATGTAACCTCACCTACACAACCACCCCTAAACACAGAGGGGAAGGAGGGAGGGATTGACTGCAGCAATGGGGATCCTCGAACATCTACATTTATGGTAGGTACAAAACTGTACTATGTTCTTCGTCCCCATTGCTGCAGTCCTATTGGGTAGAATCCCAAAGCAGAGGTAAGGGAGGCTGGCAAATCATAGAGAAGCAGGAGCTGACAACATGCCTTGCAAAACAGCTGTGGCAAAACCAGCCCTAGACTTAGAGTAGATAGGAAGGTGATAATGCTTAGAGAAAGTATGCACTGAACTCCAAGTAGCTGCTTCCAAAATATCCTTAGTTGCCACCCCCCTTAGAAATGCTGTTGAAGTGGCAGTAGCCCTAGTGGCATGAGGCCTAATCCCAGCTGGAATCTCCTTGCCATGATGGGAATAACAAAATGCAATGCAAAATTGCTTCTGCATCGGACCATGCGGCAAAAAAGACTGAGGATATGACGTCGGTCATGCGCATTAGTACCCTGACGTACTGACGTCAGTCTAATGCGCCTGACCGCCAGCCTTATACTCTGGTATTCGGGCCGACTGGATGCGGACTATACCCAATAGTAAGGACTGCAGCAATGGGGAACGAAGAACATCTACAAAAGAGCTAGAAATGGTCCAAAACAACCAATTACTACAGCTTCTTGTGCTGAGGTCACTTCCTACAGGGACAGGTAGGCTGCTCAAGGCTCCCCACTCCCACTGGTGAGCAAAGAAACTTCCTTCTATCCAAGTAAGGTAATGGACAACACAGGAACTACACCACAGCCCAAAATACAGCAATGCCTGTAAACTGGTCTAAACTAGTCGAGGAGAGGCGGGAAAACAAGGATTATTTTTTTGTTTTTTTGTTTTTTGATAGAAACACACAGAAAATGCAGAAACAGTGATAAATCAGTTACACAGGCTAGCACACTTTAGTGGGCAACCTCAACAGTTAAATTAAACAAACAAACAAACAAACAAACTTTCGATCAAATTCGACTGAAAAGTAACTTTAAGTGCAGATTTTAAAATAATGCAGCAAACAGTTAAAAAAATAGTTCAAGCTAGTTCAGGGTAAGCTACAGAAGCTATTCCAAGTGAAAAAAAGCAAAGATACTTAAATCCAGAAAGTAGTCGCTTTTCTGAGTTCTCTGTAGCTAAGACCACGAGGAGCTTGTCTGAGCAGTATAGCCAGAAAAAAACGCCCAGGGGCGGACTTATTAAAGTTAAATTCTTCTTTTTTCTTTGAGCATAATCAATTAAAGCCAACATTCGTATGATGTTGTCTAAAGTACTTCTGTTAGTTACAAAACCAGTCTGATCATCCATTAAATGCGATAAAAATTTCTTTAATCTGTCTGAGTATATATTCATGAACTTTTTGTAATCCACATTCAATAAAGAAATGGGTCTGTAAGAAGAGCAAAATTTAGGATCTTTACCGGGAAAAGCCGAAAGACACAAACATTGGGTTTTAAAATGCGTGAAATGAAAGTGTATTTCCATGAAGTGGGTATTATAGTATTGGTCTGAACCAAATTATATACTTTATGTAACAAGGAGATAGCTATTTTAGGTAAGATTTTATATATGTCAGGTATAAATTCCATCGTTACCTGAGGCTTTGTTTAAGTTTATTAATTTGAGTTTGTATTATCTGTTAAAGTAGTTTGTTTATCTATGGTTTCCTTGTTGCTTGCTAAGTTTATTATGAAGATTCTTATTAATGAATTATTTTATTTTATCTTTAGAGTCTATATTCTGTGTGGACTGATTAATATTGTAAAAGTGGTCTGTGAACTCCTCTATGATATCATGTATGCTACATATATCTTTTTTTTTAGGGGAATAGATTTCTTTAATATGATTATGTTTATTCTTTTAGTTTTATTCTTAAGATTGGTCAAGTATTTTGACTTTAGGGAGTAAGCAAGGAATTTATATTTTTTCTAAAGAGATCATGGTCTTATGATGTAATACAGCTCTGTATTCTTCAGTTAGTTTGTCTATCTTATCTCTTATGTTTTTAGTAGTAAGCTTATTTTTATTGTTAAGGTATATCATGTCAAGTTTATCTTGTACTGTTTTTAGATCTTTATCCCAGGATTGTCTCTTATTATAATGCCATTTATTTGACCATATAAGTAGGATTTCATAGCATCCCATATACACACATCAAAGACGACAGGAGTCGAGTTTGTATTTATAAAGTTATGTATTTCTTCTTTTAAGAAGGTCTGAAAATCTTTTAGCTGTGTAATATAAGCTGGTATTCTTTTTATTTTTATATTATGTTTATTATGGACATTAAATTCAAACATTATAGTGATGTGATCTATCAGACAAGATATAATTTTACTACTTGCTAGATCATTAGTCATTTGCATGGAAAAAATATTCCATCAATCCTAGAATAGGTTTTATATCTGTTAGAATAAAAAGTGTATTTTAGTGAACTTTGATCAGATTAATCATGTCCATCTTTTAGATATGATTTCATGAATTTTATTAGTTGTTTGGCTTGTGGAGTTATCTTTCTTTTTCCTAGAGTACTGGAATCTTTCTCATTTAGAATACAATTAAAATCACCAGCCATAATATGTCCTTCAGCTTGAGATATTATTTGATTTATATGTTGTTTGACAGTGGATGTTCCAATACCAGGGATCCAGTAGTTATTTACTAGTGTATATATTTTTTTATTTATTTCCACAATAACAAGACAAAGCATCCCTTTATTATCTTGAAAAAAATGTAATTATTCTAGGTATGGGGAGAGATTATTACTCCAAAGAATAGCCACACCTCTCTTCTTTTTTGAGTGTTCTGAGCTTATTAGGACTGTGTATTCGTTAGTGTTCATATACTTAATACTATCCTTCAGTAAATGCGTTTCCTGTATGAAAATCATATTTGGTTTGTGTACGTCAAGCTATTTGTAGAGACCACCTCTTTTAATAGGGTTGTTCAAACCATTTATGTTAATGGATAAACCTTTTAGAGTGACCATGGTATGTTAATCTGAAGTAGTAACAGATTGTATCCCATCATTTCCATATAAGTAGCTTATAACTCCCTTTTTCAAAGGAAAATGATTTGCTCTGAAGACTACGACCCAAACTATAGAGTGAATGTCGGATGTCTTATTGTTAATATAATTGTTTTCATGTATATGTATTGAAATGAATGTCAAGTGAAACATGTTACAAAAGAAAATATTTACAGTAACTTATCAAAAACACACTAGCTCCCCGCCTGGAGTTCTAAACTCCATGTCACAGTGACAACTGTCACTTGGATAAAACCAACAAACTATAGCAGCTAAGCACAGCGACCACATACTATTTATATGATGCAATTAATATTAAATATCATAAAAGTTTTCTTTTTTATGTTATAGCATATATAAATTATTATAACTCGTCAGTCATATCTACTCAATTTTAAGGAATAAGTAGATTGTAGGTCAGAAATGTAACTAAATAAGAAGAAAAAAGCCTAAAGAGTAAGGCCAATAAATATTTAGTCTAACATTTCATAACTAGATATCCCCTTAGGAAAGTAGAGTTGTGTACACTTACCATAAATGTAGATGTTCGAGTGTCTTCACTGTTGCAGTCATGACTGTAGGGTTCTCCCCTGCCGGCAGGCAGTCCTCGGTCGGCCAGAATCCCAAAGTCTGGGTCGGCCGGCTGTTCAGCCATGCTCCCTGACGTCAGAGCGCCAGGAGTACAAAGCTGACAGCCGACGCCATGTTCTCCAGTTTTTCTTACCCCAGATGTCAGAAGTTCCAAAATGAGTAAGGTCCCATACCCTTTGCAAATACACCTCAGAAGAAGGGTGAAAAAAGGAACCACACAAAAGAAAATATAAGAGGGGACAGGAGGGAGGGAAACCCAGACTGCAACAGTGAAAACACTCGAACATCTACATTTATGCTAAGTGTACACAACTGTACTATGTTCATAGTGTTTCACTGTTGCAGTCATGACTGTAGGGTAGAATCCCAAAGCAGAATGAAAGGGAGGTGGTCATAAAGTAGAGGGGGCGGCTATAAGGCCCTGCAAGACTGCAGAAGCAAAGCCTGCCCTAGACAGAGTAGAGAGGTAGATTGTAGTGCTTGGAATAAGTATGCACTGAACTCCAAGTTGCAGCTTCCAAAATGTCTTTGGTAGGAACTCCCCTGAGGAAGGCAGCTGAAGTGGCAGCAGCTCTGGTAGAGTGAGTCCTTATACTCCCTGGGATTTGCTTTCCATGGTGTGAATAGCAAAATCTGATTCCATGAGCAATCCATTTAGAAATGGTCTGTTTTCAAATGGCTTTACCTTGGGAACTTGTAGCATAAGAAACAAACAATTGCTCCGATTTCCTGATGTCCTTGGTTCTGTCCAGGTAAAAACGTAGTTGTCTGTGTACGTCCAAGGAATGTAAGATCCTTTCCCCTTTATTTTGAGGAGTGGGGAAAAAAGTTGGCAAGTGAATAGTTTGATTTAAAGCCACTTTGGAAACCACCTTAGGCATGAAAGTAGGATTAATCCTTAAAGACACCCTGTCTTGATGAAAAATAACATAAGGTTCTATAGCCATAAGAGCTTGCAACTCTGAAACTCTCCTGGCAGAGGTCAGAGCTAACAGGATGGCTGTCTTCCAAGATAAAAACTTGATGTCAGATGTGGCAGCAGGCTCAAAAGGAGGTAAGGTGAGCTTTTCCAAAACATAGTTGAGATCCCAAGCAGGAATGGGAGGAAATCTAGGGGGCCTTAGAAACTGTCTCATGAGCTGGTGGGAAAAGATTGGAGGGTCTGTATTATAATGAGCAGAAATAGCAGAAGCATGAATCTTTATGGAAGAGAAAGAGAGACCCTTATGTAAGAGGTCTGTCAGGTAAAGTAAATTCTGAGGAATGTTAGGAATAAGAGGATCAGAATCCTGAGCCTGCATCCAGGAACAAAATATTTTCCATTTTCCTGCATAAGATTTTCTAGTGCTAGGACGTCTGGCTTCTAAAATGACATCCATAACCTGCTTGGGGAGGAGAGAATGATTCAAAGACCCTGGATTAACCAGGCTGCCAGGCTGAGAGATTTGACATGGGAGTGTAGAACCTGACCCTGGTGTTGGGATAGAAGGTTCGGAGTCTGTGGTAAAACCCAAGGGGGCTCCAGACAAAGGTTTTTCAGAGTTGGGTACCAAAACTGTCGAGGCCAATTTGGGGCCAGCAAGATTATCATCTTGGGCTTGTCCTGTTTGATCTTTAATAATACTCGTGGAAGAAGAGGAAGAGGCGGAAAGGCATATCCCGAGAGGTTTCTCCAACTGAATGATAGTGCATCCACTTTCCAAGCTTGTTCGTGGAAAGTCCTGGTGCAAAAAATCTGTAGTTGATGATTGAGGTGGGATGCAAAGAGGTCTATGTGAGGACATCCCCAGACTGCAGTAATCATCTTGAATATTTCGGTGTCCAGCATCCATTCGTGTGGGTCCAAAAGGTTTCTGCTCAGACTGTCTGCCAGGAAGTTTTGCTTCCCTGGTAGAAACTGTGCTTGAAGGTCCAGATTGCAAGCTAAAGCTGTGTTCCAAAGATCCATTGCTAGTCTGCAAAGGGGATAGGAATGAGATCCCCCTTGCTTGTTTATGTACCACATAACTGTGGTGTTGTCTGTCCGTATCAGTAGTTGTCCTGGTTGTAGAAGATCCCTGAAGGCCAATAGAGCCTTCTGAACGGCTAACATTTCCTTTAAATTGATATGCAGGTGCTTCTGATCCTTTGTCCAAAGGCCCTGCAGACAGTTGCCCTGAAAATGGGCTCCCCATGCATAATCTGAGGCATCCGTGGTCAGTATCTGAGTGGCAGGAGGCAGACAGAAGGGTCTTCCTTTGTTTAGAGTACATGCCTTGGACCACCAAAGGAATTCCTTTTGAAGACAAGGCAGGACGGAGATCAGTAGGTCTAAACTGTGGCAATGCTGAGACCATACACTTTTTAGGTACCACTGTATTTTCCTCATATGTAGTCTTGCATATGGTACGAGAAGGATGCAGGAGGCCATGTAACCCAAAGCCTGCAGGAATCTCCTTGCAGATAGCTGAGTTAAAGTTGCCAAGGTTTTGAAAGTTGAGGCCAGCTGTAATTGTTTTTCGTATGTCAGAAATGCCATCTGGGTTGTTGTGTTTAGAGAAGGCCCAGAAAAATTATCTGTTGTGAGGGTGTCAAATTTGACTTTTTTATGTTTACATTGAATCCCAGGAACTTGAGAAGATTCTGAACAAACTCTAGATGCTGGAGTAAGACATCCTTGCTGTCTGCCTGAATAAGACAGTCGTCCAGATAAGGGTAAATTTGAATTCCCTTGAGTCTGCAATAAGCTACTACTGGAGCCAGGCATTTGGTAAAGACCCTGGGCGCAGTAGACAATCCAAAGGGCAGCGCAGAGAATTGATAGTGCCTCGATCCAGCCTTGAACCTGAGGTATTTTCTGCGTTCCTGCCTGATGGGAATGTGTAAACATGCCTCCTTTAAATCCAAAGTCACCATCCATGCATTTTTGGTCAGCATTGGAAGTAGCTGCTGTAGAGTAAGCATCTTGAATTTTGGTATCTCTAGGAAAATGTTCAAGACTGACAGATCCAGAATGGGTCTCCATGAATTTTGCTTCCTGGGGACTAGAAAGAGCCTTGAGTAAAAACCTTGTCCCATTTCTGAAAGTGGAACTAGTTCTATGGCCTTCATAGCCAAGAGAGCTTCCACCTGGTTTAAGGCCTCTGACCATTGATGTTTTGGAAGATCTGGCCATCCGCTTGGCCTTGGTAGGGTATGAAAATGGAATTTGTAACCTCTTGAAACTACATCCAGAACCCACTTGTCTCGGGTTATAGGAGTCCGATTTAGGTGAAAAAGAGAAAGTTTTCCTCCGAGAGGGGCTTCCAGGCAAGAAGTTCCTGCAGCCCAACAGAGGGAGTCATTGAGTCTGTTTCCTATGAGTTTGCGACCTGTCCTCTCCTCCCCTAGGGGTGGAAGCAGTCCACTGTCTTGGTCTATAAGAGGTTTGCGTTTGAGGCCTTCCTCAGGAGCGTCTGTATCTACCTCTCTGAGGCCTGTCTGAATTGGGAAAGGACCAATTTTTTGTAGGCCAATTCCTACTAAATCTGGGTGGCTGTACTTGTAAGAAATCTTTAACTGTTTGCATGGATTTTGCCTTGTCCTCCATCTTTTTAAATCACCTCTTCAGCTTTAGATCCAAACAAAACATTATCTGAACAGGAGCATCCAATAATTTAGCTTTTACTTGATCTGGCAAATTTTGTTCCTTTAACCAAGCATGCCTTCTAATTACTGTGCCAGAGGCAGCAGCCCTACATAAACCCTCCAAGACATCAAATCCACAGTGTAAACCATGCTTCCCAACTTGTTCAGTGGCATGCATTAAGTCATGTAACTCCTTATCATCTGCACAGGCGGAAATGGAAGTTAGCTTCTGTTTTAGAACAGACAAGAGAAATTGCTGGTATTTCAGCATATGAAACTGACAGTTTAAAGCCCTAATAGATAAAGTAGCAGAAGTGTACACTTTATTGCCCCATCTTTCTAAAGATCTGGAATCCTTCTCAGTGGGAATGGGTTTTTTAGCAGAAGCGGCCTTTACGCCCTTAGGACCCTGAGAAATGGTTTCAGGGTCAGCAGTAGGGTTCTTGTATAAAAACTGGTGGGAATCAGGAATCCTATAGTATCTGTCTGGCTTAACAGGAGCTGGAGGAAAAGAATCAGGAGTTAAGATAGCCTCCGAAAAAGCATCATCCACAATATCTAAAATAGGAGGAATAGCCAGGGGTCTATGTTGGGGAAGAAGAAGAAAATCCCTTAGTCTTTTCTTAGATTCTGAATACTCCTGTCCTTCCCAGTGGAAATGTTCCGTCATTTCATGCAAAGTTTCCCCAAAAGAGAAATCCTCAGGGGGAGAAGCTGAAGGAATGGATTCCTCAGCATCAGAATCCTCATAAGGAGGGAAAGAATATTCCTGGTCAGAAGAAGAAACTGAAGAAACAGAAGCCTGATCAGAGGAGTCATAATAAACTTCCTGCCTTGGCCTTTTATCTGGAGGGGGATGTGAACCCCTAATCATAGTAAGTCCTCCGTCATCTTAAGTAACTGTTTCAGAGACTTGGGAGCCGGATCAGAAGAGGCCTGGGCTGCAGTCTTTGATTTGGAAGTTGTCTTTGCCTTTGTCTTTGGCTTTGCCTTTATTAGAAGTTGAGTAGGCCTGAAAACCCCTTCAGAAGCCGGTACCTGCACAGCGGCTCCGGACCCATCCGAAGGAGCATTGTCCGAAGGTCCTGCAACAGAAATATTCAAAGGCCTAGTTGGCTCCATGTGGGAGTCCATTTTGGCTATCGGTTCCAAAATGGCCGACGACAGGGGCTACAAAAGCGCCTCACTGACGATGGCCGAACCTGAAGCTGGCTCTGCTTGTGAGATATCGTCTGATTTGGACCTCGGAGGCCTGTCTTTGTCCTTGCATCATCTGTGAACTTCGGTAGCCGGAACCGTATCCGACGACATTTTGTAATTGAAACGCCTACCGAAGTAATGAAATGCAAAATCGTACCTTCGTTTAATAGTATGTTGATTGAATCTAGCACAAAACCGACAACTAGCTACGTCGTGGTCAGGGCCTAAGCAAGGAATACAGTAAGAATGAAAATCCTTATGAGGTATTTGCTTCCCACATGAAATACAATTATTAACTTTTTCTGACATCGGACTGGAGCAAGAAAAAAGTTTCCCCAACGGGGTACTTAGCTTTGAGTAGGAGAAGAAAGTCTTTGGACTGAAGTTTGTTTAGAAAAAATGGTTAGGAGTCAGCCGACCGGCACTTGCGAACTGCTATCACAGCACGGCAAGAAAGACTGGAGAACATGGCGTCGGCTGTCAGCTTTGTACTCCTGGCGCTCTGACGCCAGGGAGCATGGCTGAACAGCCGACGCCGGACCCAGACTTTGGGATTCTGGCCGACCGAGGACTGCCTGCCGGCAGGGGAGAACCCTACAGTCATGACTGCAACAGTGAAACACGATGAACA
This sequence comes from Protopterus annectens, assembly GCF_019279795.1. NCBI lineage: Eukaryota > Metazoa > Chordata > Ceratodontiformes > Protopteridae > Protopterus > Protopterus annectens. Next base: position 1,139,005,681 of record NC_056725.1, read on the forward strand.
TCAATATAAAACAGTTTTGCTAGACATTAAGTTGTTACCAGAAAACGTAATAAAAACAATATAAAAACAGTGTCTAATTATTATAACCCATTTTGTTAAACTATGTCAAACTAACTTATTATACTTTATACGAAATAGTTTTCTAAACTCCGCGACTTTAAAGCATTCTGTGTAGCTACACAATATAACCCAAAATTATAATCATTACTGCAATTGGAATGGAGGAAGGAAGAGAAAAAAAAAATGTTTTTAAGTATTTAAAGACCAGTAATTTTACAAAAGTTACCATTCATTTGTATGCAATATGTATATTGTCTACATAAATGTTATAGTGAAGTTAACAATTATGTCATTATCAAACATTGGCTCATTTTCTTTCAATTAAATATAATCTATAACTTTCCTGAAAAGAAGAGACATCTTGCATTACTATTTACATGAATTAATGGTAGACAATCTGCATTTCTGCAATACTTGCCATTAGTAGCAGTTAGCAAAATGCATCCAATGTATCAGTGAATTGTAAACATAGATGTATGTACATTTGTAAAAGTAATTCAAGTAATGACATTTAGTTATAAAGAAAGCTGTAAACCTGCTTATTCTCATTCTATCAACCAAGAAAAACCTCACAATTTTAATTTGATTAAACGTATAAAACAGGTCTTCTGACTTCAATATAGCAAATAATTGAACCATACCTCTTATCAATGGAGCCCAGATAACATATGGTAGTTCGAACAGCCCACCTTACTGCTTAGTGGATGAATATCTGTCTGCCTATAAAGAGCCCTGTTGTATTAGTATGTCACCAATGTCCCATTCAACAAAACATTTGACTGTGCAAGGTCCATTTTAGCTTGAAATGATCAGCAACTTCACAGTAAAGCCAACACAAAGATGTTTCAACTATTTTTCTCTTTTCTTCCTGCTTCCGCCCATATTGTTGTTATAGGAGCCACAATTTAGATATTTTCTTAGTGTAGCAGGGTATCCCAGTCAGCCGACACAATTATTATATTTATTAGAGCCGAGGTTTATAAATTATAAAAAGTGTTGTAATGGGAATTATGATTCCCGAGCATTACCGATAAGAGGACTTCCTGGTAAAGTTGTTCCTCGTCGTGCTGACGTCATTGATGCGCTTCCCGTTGCTTCAAGGCAGTTCGAGTATTGTAGAAATGATGTGCAGCTGATCCAAAAAAGTTAAAAGTTGTCAGAAGCTCACAGATCATCAGCGCGAGTCAAACCAAGACCAAAGTTTGACTCTAAAAGTCATCGGTGGGAAAATAGAAAAACAGTTCCTTCAAAGAATTAAGCTTGTGAAGCTGTCAGCTTGTGGGTAAAGGTTATCTGAAGTGTTACTATTTAGCTGTAATGAGCGTTCAAACATGACAAAACACTAGCACATTCATTTTAGTTAAATACCAGGTTATTACATAAAGAAAGCATGTAAATCATCACCTTTCCCATATATATTCACCATCATTAACAACCCACCTTACAAAAAAAAAAAAAAAACTAGTGATAGTATCACTGTTTTCTCTGCTCATCCTTTTGAATGCAAACACCACCAAGATACAGCTATATATCAAAGCACACTGAAACATAAAATACATCACGTCATATTAGTTTATAAAGATATGATGCAGGTTCAAGGAGATATTTAAAGACATTTAAATATGGTAAACTAATTATATATATATATATATATATATATATATATATATATATATATATATGTATATAAAATAATATATTTGAAAGCCATGCTATAATGTGTTACTAGTTGTTACATGAAATTATGATGTTTAGACAGAGACCAAATTGAAATTACAGAAAAATTATTGGGTGTTTATCTTTAAAGGTGGAGTTATTACCCTATTATACTATGTATCCATCTCCCCTTCCAAGTATATTATTAACATAAAAGGGAGATTATGTATACATCCCCTTCCCCCTCCCCTCTTTTTATTTTATATTATTACTGTGGATTTATATTCAGTAATGCAATAAAATGCTGTCATTAATCTAGTTTGTTTAAAGCATTTATATTCTTATATGACAACTACTTTATGTTAGCACTACATAATAGCTAAAAGGACAACATATATTTTTTACTAGAATTAAAATTAAACTAAAGGGATATGTATATAACTAAAGAATATCTCATTTATATGAAAATGAAAGAGCTTACCTCATCAGGTATCAGAACAATGAAAAAATGTATTTAATATGTTAGCATCCATATGCATGACAAGACAAGGAAATTAAATATAACCTAGTTCATTTGTTCTTTAGTTTTTTAAGTTTCTCTGAAGTTTTCCAAGCAGATGTTGAAGTCAATGTTTTAAGAGAAAGGCTAGCCCATTCCATCTTTTCCAGGATCTTGTGATTTTTTATAAAAGTGAGAGCAGAGTCCACGTCTTCAAAAAGTTTGGGTCCTTCCAAGGTGAAAATCTTCAGTTTTGCCGGAAACAAAAAAGAGAGTCTTCACTTACACCTTCTTCAGTTCTTTTATTAGAGGTTAACAACAATTTTCTATTTGCTATTACTAAAGATGAATAGTCATTATCAAAACAAATTATTGTACCATTAATTTTAATGGGAGATTTAGACCATGCTATGCTGTCTTTAAAATTAGTTCTTTTATCAAATGAAGAAAGGAACTTAATGACTGATCTAGGTTGTTTTTTGCTGATAGTACTGCTACTAGTGAGAGTGAGCTCTCGCTATCCCAAATAACATAGCTTCTGTAAGATCTAGTGTTTTTGGTAGCCAAGTAGTAAGAAAACCAGTCAAATTGTTTTCCTCTATATTTTCAGGTAGTCCAACTATCCTTAGATTATTCCTACGAGATCTGTTCTCAAGGTCATCAAGCTTAGTTTGTAACAAAGTGTTTTGTTTTAGTAACTCCACATTATTCTCATTTTCTTTTATTCTACCATCCATATCATTCAAAGCATCATCTATGACAGAAATTTGGATTTTTTGTTGTTGTAAGTCCTTGTGGATTAGATCCATTTGTTTGGTAGTTTTTTCTTTAAAACTGTCTATCTTGATGTCAATCTTGTCAATTTTTGTAGTTAATACCTGGATATTTGATAAAGTGTTTGAAGCCCCTTTCTAAAAGTAGATTCCTGACTGTTAGTTTTTGTGGAACTCATGATGAAATGCTTCAGATAAGTAGAAATTTTCCAAGTTTTGACTGGAAAAGTTGTTTTCTTTTTATTTTTTTATATATTCTTGTAAATATAGTTATTAACTAACTCTGTAGAAAAAAATAATTCCAATTTTTTGATTAGAAGACAAAAATCCAGTGAAGATGTAATTTTCTTACTGGAGCTGCTATAATCTGATGCTACTCAGTGCCCATGCTGGCCACATCCCCAATCCACACTCCTTAATACTTCATTGCATTGTGTCCCCATAAATATGGGTATTGCTGAACCAATGTATGTTTAGGTACACAGCTTACAGCTACAGCCTTTGCTTTATCTTCATTAATTTTATATCCATAAAAGACTTGTAACTGTCTCAAAATGTTCCACAGCACTGATATGTCATTTTCTGGTTTCATCACCAAGTACAAAATACCAACTTTTTTTGATTAACATACCAACTATAGCCTTGAATTTCTGAGTCCCTTATTTTCTTTACAAATGGCTTTAAATATAATGCAAATAAAGGGAAAAAAGGATACCCCATCTGGTTCCTCTGTTCAGATGCAACTCATCAGAGAGGAACCCTCCCACTTTAATTTATCCCTTTGACCCCCTCATGTTGTTGCGTCTTTCAACTTTTCCCGGTTAGGGGTCACCACAGCGGAACTCCGGTCCGCTAATGACTGGCAGTTGATTTTTTTGTACCGAGTTACCAGCCCTGACACACAACCTTCAACGAAGGTACGCCCATTCACGCATATCTCCACACAGAAGACGCTCTAGCTGAGAATCGAACCGGACAACGTCTTGCTGTGAGGCGTCAATGCTACCGCAGCACCACCACATAAATCCTCCTAATTAACCTTATTATTCAGGGAATGCAAATGGTTTCATTGCCCTCCTCATAAAATCCCAGCTTACTCCATCGATTACTTTCTCTGCATCAAGACCCACCAAAAGAATCAGCATTTTCTTTCATATTGCTTCCCTCCGGATCACCATTGTTCTATTAATGTCATCAAATGTTAACTTCCCTCCATAAAACCATTCTGGTCCATATCTACCAAATTTTGGCAACAACTCTGCAATTCTTTTAGCTATCATGGACAAACAATTTCTAATCATGGTTTAAAATTGAAATGGGTCTATACGAAGCTGGGCCTGATGGGCGTTTACCATCATTGGGTATCACAGCCACCACAGTTTTCTTCCACAATGTTGGTGCTTCCCCTTATTTTAAACACGGTTAAACAAATCTTTCCAGATCTTTGCCACTTTCTTCCCTCCTAGCTTCCAAACTTCCACAGGAATACCATCTATTCCTGGAGACTTTCCTGCAGACCGATTATATGTCACAGCTTTTACCTCATCTCCTCCTAACCTGGTTGTTAACTGCTGCACCTCATCTACCTTTAACCTAAGTTGTTGTGCTTAAAAGTTTTTGTGTTCTGGAGTTACTATCAAAAAACAACTGTTTAAATAGGAATCTTTCTAAACTCATATGTATACTATCCTCATACACAGATTATTTATCTTTAGCACTCTGTAGTTTTGACTCTTTCTTGTTAGGTGACACTCTCCTTATTCTGCAATACTTTAACTTTTATCAGATATCTCACCCACCCCGGAGAGTCAAACGGCATACAACATAGTGGATGTGCTTAATGAACTTGGACAGATGCCAGATGAAGTAGAATCCTACACCCTCCCCCCCCCCCATGAGCTACAAAGAGGTGGGAGTAGATTCTGTATAAGGCGTAACATCCGCTATGGCAATAAAGAACGTAACTCCTGGGCTGTTAGAGTTGTCCTCTTAACTATCTTGTACCACTGGGGGGGGGGGTGGATGGGGGGGGGGGGGGCAACTATTTAAAGCATAAGAGTCCTCCTCAGTCAGAAAGGGTGCTTGATCAAAATTTGGCTAGGCCCAGAAGAGGAAGATACTGGGGGGGGGGGGTGTCTCATAAAAAAGTCCAAGTGATAATACAGCACCAGCTTCCTTTTCCAAAGGTCATACACTAGAAGTGACTGGAAAAAAAAAAATCACACGTCCCCCTACAGCAAGCCATCCAAGATGGACTGCCAGAATTTCTCCTTCACCAAAGACTGGCTCCTTCCTAAAAACATAGTCTGAACTTAGTGTCATCAAAATGACACAATCAAATGACAAACAAGAAGCAATGGTGTTAAGAATCTATTGTAGTTAATTGCAATCACTTGTGTTTGTTGTTAAAGTAGTGTGCGTGCTTGGGTACTTTTGTCACAGAAGGCTAAATGCCCAACCCAACTTCCAGAGCTCTTTTCCCTTCCCCCAGGCTGGGTTGACACCATATCAGTGTATTGCATTATGAGGAACATTCTTCATTTTGAGTTTTAAAAATTCAATAATTTTTACTGAAAGGGGTCATCACGCATTCAGTGTTAAGAATTTTTTTTAACAGATACCCATGTTATATTCATATGATTCAGTATTATGCATCAAAACTTTAATTTGGAATTGGAAGTTTGAGAGCTGTGGTTGACACCCTCTCACCTGAACATCAGCACATCTGTGGTACAAAAGGATCTCTACCTGTGACATCTTTTGTTCTTCCTTGCCCCTGTCAGCTCTGGAGATCTGGACCAAGACCAGAGTATAAACCACCCATGTGGTCTATACTCTCAAGAGTAGGATTCAACCAGAAGGAACCCAAAGCGGTCTCTCTATATGCCAGATCAACCTGAGGAGTTAAGAAAGATGCCAATATAGACAGCCACACCCTTAAAAAGGTAGTCTTCCTGGTGAAGTGCTTGAGATGTCATTCGACAGTTGACTAAAAAGGTGGTAAAATGAACTCATCGACCATAAAACAAAGGTCACAAGGTGAATGGATTACTTTCTTGTGGGGGGGCGGCTCGGGCTCAGACAAAAGACTGCCTTTATTTTTAAAAGCATTTTTTTTTTAAAAGAACAAAGGGAGATTCCATAGTAAGAAAGCTAAAACTGCACTTGGGCTACTAACAGTCCTGATTATAAAGGTCTATCAGGTAGTCGAGGGTCATGGGCACCGAACTCTATCAGATTTCAAAACCACCCTCTGGCAAACAAGGACAATATTCTTTACTTAGTGCACGACTTACTTCTGTTTGTATTCCTAGCCTCCTTTGACATAGGAAGCACATCCTTGAAAAACATGTCTAAAGGAGACTACAGCTAGATTATACAAACTCTCAGCCTTAAGAGTGCAAAGGCTGAGAGGTATGAGTGATAGTAGCACACAATCAATCTATCCTTACCATACACTGTGGGAAGGAGAACCAGTGCTATCCCATCCAAAAGGCCTCAATAAGTAGGATTTTGGCCCATCCTCCTCTACCTACTGTTCTACCTTGAGAAAAAGTAGGAATGGGAGGAAATGCACAAAGACACAAACCTACTCGGCTTATTGCGAAGGGACCTGCAATCCAAGCCTCTGAGATTGATTTCCGGGTGCAAAAGTTTCTGAGCTATGTTTTTAAGAGAAGCAAAACAGTTAATATTTCTGGCACAAGCCAGTTGTGAACCAAATCCAGAAACACATTCCTGTTCAGTATCTATTCACAGACTCCATCTCTATCTAGCTCAGCTGGTCTGCCAGACTGTCCTCCTGAGAAAGGATGCAAGTTATCCTGAGGGTCGTGCCCAACTCCTGAGCAAAGTGCCATGCTTTCACGGCCAGCCTGCACAACAGATGTCTCCCAGCTTGTTGATGTAGCACATCATTGTGGTGCTATTTGTGAGAATACACAGTATTCATGGCTGCTGAATGGGTATGGAAGCCTTGATGACTAAGGTTACTGCTATCATCTTCATAGTGACACATTTTTCTTTCCTCTCCTTGAGTTCTGTCCAAGCTCATTTGGATCCTAATTTATCCTGACTGGACCCCACAAACTTACAGCTGAGGAATCTGTGTTGACTGCCTTAGTGTTGAACCTAACATGAGTAGAACTCCAAGAATGAAGTTCACCTGTGAGATCTCTTTCTTGATGCACTGCAGCAGGAACATGAGGCACTGCAGGGAGTGGACATGCTGGCACTATCTGTTTTTTAGGAACCACTGAACTTTCTTCATGTGTAGCCTTTCTAGGGGAACTATGAAGAATGAGGAGGCCATGTACCCCAAAGTTCTGAGGAACTCCCTTGCAATATTTAGATACTGCTGTAGTACGAAGGTGAAATGTGAGGACTGAAACAGCACCTTCTCTGACAGGACAAAGGCTCTCTGGACTGAAAGTAATCAGGGAAGTACAGCTGTCTAAGTTTAACTTGCCATAACAGTAGATGGGCGAATGATCACTGCTGCAGTAGCCTCAGCTACATCCTGCCAAGAATAAAACAGCCATCCAAAGCTTCAGGGAACCTTTCATGTGCCCAATCTGTTAAACAGCTCGAGCTGAGCAAAAGACAAGTTTGGGTGAGAAGCACTTATATTTCCTGTCAGTAGCGACAGGGAGGGAGGATGAGCCCTGAAAGAACAATGCTAAAAATAACAAAACAAATAACCACAAGGCATTCTATAGTTATGTCAAGAATCTAAATGGCAATGCTCAGATCTGCTCCGAGTTACAACAGAATGGCATTAAATATACTGATCCCAAGGATACTGCCAATATCCTGGCAGATCGATTTAGTGCCAACTTCACCCCACTCTCACCCCCTAAAGGGCCCATCTCAATACCAAAAGATTGCCAAATTCCGATAATCATGGCCACACAGGCAGAAACCGCACTCTCCAAAGCTAAGAATACAGCATCCATGGGACCAGATGACATCCCAGGCTGTGTACTACATGAACTACAAAATGAACTGGCACCTCACCTAAGTGTGATGTTTAATCATCGCCTCACCTCAGGCTTCGTGCCCACTGAGTGGCGCACAGCTACAGTTATCCCGCTCCACAAGGGAGGATCCACCTTGGATCCCGGGAACTACCGTCCCATCAGTCTGACAAGCCTGATTTGCAAGGGCATGGAACGCATTATCATGGAACTTATAAACAAAGACACTGGCAACCTTCAAACACTAGACCCCACCCAGTTTGGGTTTGTGAAGGGCCGATCTTGTCTCCTGAATCTGATTGACTTTTTCAAATCAGTCTCCAGAGCTGTGGACGAGGGTAAGGCAGTCCACACAGCATATCTGGACCTCGCCAAGGCCTTTGACACCATCCCCCACACTGGAATCATAGATAAACTTACTAAGCTGGGCATAAATCCCTACGTCACTCGATGGGTTGCTAACTGACTTACTGGCAGAACCCAGACAGTAAAAGTAGCAGACTCCAAATCCAGCTCCAGACAAGTGACAAGTGGAGTACCTCAGGGTTCAGTCCTGGGACCACTCTTGTTTGGCATCTACTTCTCTGAAGTACAGGCCAACACTAAGGGACTCTGGCTAACAAAGTTTGCAGATGACTGCAAACTGGGAGCCATTACTGAATCCCCAAATGATGTGGATATTCTACAAAAGGGCCTTACAGAAACAAATGCCTGGTGCCAGAGCCATGGGCTCAAGCTTAATGCCAAGAAATGTATAGTTATCCCCTTTGGAAAAAAACATGTACCCATGAATTACCACATAGGTGGCAGGACACTAAACATCGAAAGTGTGATGAGAGACTTAGGGACACAGATGGACAGTGGTCTCACTTTCGATAACCACATTGCCACAACAGTCAGGAAATCCTTCTATGTGGCACACCTCAACACCAAGGGCTTTTAATCCAGAAAAAAGGATGTCATTGTCCCACTGTACTCAGCCCTCATTAGACCCATTATAGAGTATAATGCCCTGTTTGGTATATACCTCACAAGACATCTGCTACAGCTTGAAAGGCCACAGAAATAACTCACTAAAAGAATCACAGGCCTAAAGCAGATGCCATATACTGACCGTCTAAAAAAAACTCCAGCTATACTCTGTGGCATATCGTCTACTCAGAGGCGATCTCTGCTTAACATACAAGGCCATGTCAAACCCTGAGCTGTTGGACATGCTCCACTTAAAGAAATCCCAATCCCTCAGAGCCACACGCTCCAGGGATCTAAACCTTGTCATCACAATGAACAAAACATGCTGGAGGTATAGGTTCCTGACATAGAGACTCCCCATACTCTGGAACAGACTGCCCATACATATCAAGCAGAGCACCTCTTTGGCCCTCTTCAAAAGGAACCTTGATGATTGGATGGGAGATAAGAAATTCACCCCGGGGATCATGTCAGTCGCCCTGCTAGACAGGGGCCTGGAGAAGTAAATATTGTGGGAAGAAATATCCAGGGAATTATTATGGCTAGGCTTGCATAGGCCCTAGGGCCGATAGCCTAGTACCAACCTATGAACCTAAATGTCCACACCCTGGCACAAAAAAAGCACACCAAAAAACATGGGTGATATAGTGAGGGAGTGGCCAATCCAGCAGTGATCATTCAAGCATCTACTGCTATGGTAAGCTCATCTTGCACAATTGTACTATGTTCTTCATTTTGATTACACCTCTGCAGTAGCCTTAGCTATACGTGTAGATTAAAATAGCTAACTACATGTGAAAGGTAGAAGGAAAAGGGTCCAGAAGCCCCTGGAGAATGCTCCTAGCAAAGCTTTCTCTATAACTAGAGAAGGAATCAAGCTTATAGTGCTTTGTAGAAGTATGTACAGGGGACCAAATAGCAGCTTCCAGAATACTTCTAGCAGTCAACACTTTCCAAAATACTCATAGATGAAGTTCCAGGCAAAATGGGCATTTCCTGGGAATATATGTCATGGTAAGTATTGACAAAAGGTAATAGCCTTAGGACAACCATGTGTAAACAGTCCAATTTTCACACAGGTTGCCCCTCCTTAAATTCACAAGAAATGAACAACTGATCTGAAGATCTGTCATGATAGCACCAGAGTTGTCTGGGAACATCCTAGGTGTGGAGTATCCTCTCTCCCTCATTTTTACTTTCAGGAAAGAAAATGAAGAGAATAGTTTGGCCTAAAGTAAACTGGGATACCACTATAGGCAGAAAAGAAGAATTAGTTCTCAAAAAATGCCTGCCCCTATGGAAAATGAGGTAGAGCTGATTCACCACAAGAGCTTTCAACTCAACCACTCTTGCAGAGATCACAGCAATCATTAAAACTGTTTCCCTGTTAAGAACCTCAGGTCAGCCAGATTAAACAGCTGGTTCAAATGGAGCAAGTATCAGCATCCCTAACACAAAATTAATATAAAGACTTGAAGAGCATTTTGACATGCAACTTGCCTTGAAAGAGGAGGCTCCATAGGCAGACATGCTGAAATGGCTGGTAAACGAACCTTCATAGAGAAATAAGAAAGGCCATAGGCTAGTAACTCGCAAATATTGTAAAAACGAAACAAGCCATGAATGAGTGTCAGTTACGTTGTTGGCACCAACTTGAAAAAACTTTATCCATTTGCTAATGTGATTTTCTACTAACAGGCTTTCTTGCCTTCATTAGTACCTACTGCACATTCTCAGAAAACAAGCGCCTAAAAGGAATCAAGATCCCATCATCCAGGCAGTCAACTGAAGATGATTGATGTTGGAGTGTGTCAAACTCCCCTTGTGTAAGTAGATCCATTCTGTGAGGAAGCGTGTGTTAATTGCCCCTGGCCACTTCCACAAGAAGGGAGAACCACTGTTACCTGGGCCAAAAGGGAGTCATCACAACGATGCTAATTTCCATTTGTGAGGGTTTGCCCTGGTCCTGCTCAGGTTGTCTGACACAATTTTGCTCTGAAGAAATGGAGGATGCCTGTGAAGTAATACTGTGTTGTGAAGCTATATCCCAAGCTAACACGGCTAGTCTGAAAGGGGGGGGGTACAACCTGGTTCCCCCTTCTTGTTGATGTACCACATCACATGATTGTGGTATTGCTTGTAAACACTTGAAAAGGTCCTAGGGACCAAAGATGGTTCAGCGAGTTGAGTACCTTGATCAAGCCAAGCATCTCCTTGACATATATGCATTTGCATCTGTCCTGGTGTTGCATACCCCCTGCACTTTTATCCCTCCTAAAACTGCTCCACCAGTGAAGTCCGAAGCATTTGTGGTGACTGACTGCTTTGGCATACGGAAGGAGAAGGGGAGACCTGGATTTAAGGATATCTGTTGTCTCCACCAAAAGACTTCTCTTCTGACAAACGCAAGAAAAGATAAATGGTGTTAATGCTAGGACCAAATATATTTCAGATAACTACTGAATCTTTTTCATGCATCTTGCCAGAGGTATCATGAGAATCATAGAGGACAGACTCAAAATCATGAGGCATTCCTACATAATGATAGAAGTCAGAGTGAAAAACCTTAGAAATAGATCTAAATAAGGATCTATGTTTTCCTGTTGAAGAAAAGTTAAAAGTACCTCACCAGGAGGATCAAGGGACTCAAACAGATGCCATATGCTGCTCGGTTAAAAAAACTCCAGCTCTTCTCAGTTGCATACCGCCTACTTCGAGGCGATCTATGCCCGACATATAAAGCCATGTCCAACCCAGAATTAATGGACATGCTCCACCTCAGTAAATCTAAATCCCTTAGAGCCACGTGCTCGAGGGACTTGAACCTCAGCACAGAAATAAATAGAACATGCTGGAGGGACAGATTCATAACCCAGAGGCTCCCTTCGCTCTGGAATAGAATTTCAATTCATGTTAGGCAGAGCACCTCGCTGACTCTCTTCAAGAAGAATCTTGATGAGTGGATGGGGGATCGTAGGTTTGTCCCGGGGATTACTTCCGTGTCACTATTAGACAGAGGCACAGTAAACTAAACTTTAAAAAGGGCACAGTATACTCAAATCAAGGGGTGGCGTAAGCCAAACACAATCGGGCTAGGCTTATAAATGCCCCAGGGCAGATAGCCTAGTATGAACCTATGAACCTATGAAATGAGCCGTCTAGTTGATATCCCAGGAACACAATCCTGTGCGAGAAAGTCAAGAAAGATTTTTGAATGACCTCTTGGAATCCTAAATTGTACAAGAGATCACTCACCAGAGACAGATTCCTAACATTTTGAAAAAGACTCCACAGAGATAAACAAGCTGTATAAATATGGGAAAATGCAGACACCCTGTAATCTGCAATGAGCTAGAACTGGAACTAGAAACTTTGGACTATCCACTGCACCAAAAGTATTCACAAAGGGTAAGGCAGAGAATTGATAATGTGATCCAGATTCACAAAACCTTAAGTAACATCTGGAGTCTGGATGAATAGGGATGCAATGATAACCATCTTTTAAGTCTAGTATTACCAGGAAACTTGAAAGAGGAAGAAGTGATAACAGGTTGTAAAGTGACATCATTTTGAATTTGGGCACCATCACCAACAGGTTTAGGATCTAGAACTGGTCTCAAAGCATTTTCCCTCTTTCTTTGGTACTAGGAAAATCCTTAACAAAACCGCTTCCCCACCTGGGAAAGAGGAATTGGTTGCATCACTCCTTTGCAACGCATGTGATAAAAAGGTACAGAGAGTCTGATCTGCAGGGTGAGGAATAACCCTGTAGAAAGGAGAATTTCCTCCCACTGCCATCTGTGGACTCTGATGTATGATTTTCAGAACCCATTTGTTTGAAACAATCTGCTGATATAGAGAAACATGTAGATTCAGACTTTCTGGAAGAATAAGGGGGTCAGGGTGGGAGGGATCAAAATGTCTTTTGATTTTTTGGACACTCTTGGCACTTCTTCCAATGTCTGGTTACCTGAATTCTGTTGAGACTGTTTACTCTTGTTTCTCTTCATCCAATTTTGGCAAAAAAAGAAAATCCTATCTTTTTTGACAGAAAAAATGGGGCAAACCATTTTACTAATGGCAGTTGCCGCTGCTTCTGCAGGGATGGGCACAGCGCTCTGGCACAGCAGGGAAGCATTCCCTGTTCTTTCCTAGGACTGAAAAGAGTGGTTCTCCCTTGCCCACTGAGGGGACTCCAACAGCCACAGAGGACATAGCTAACACCCAGTACATAGTGGCTGCAGGTGCTGTACCAGAGGGATCTGGAGGTAAAACATGAGTGGTCTTAATTTTTCTTTTTGTGGCTGGGAAAGGACTAACCGTGGGACCGGCAATCTGTTCCAAGGTCAATTCAAAAATGGTGCCTCTTTTCCACGGAAGACAATCAGCAAATGGTAGTAAAGCTACCAGTCCACAAAAGTTACTATTTTGACAGGGAAAAAAAAACAGTAAAAAAGCACAGAAAATAGGTCTTCAGGTAGTTTACACTAATTTTAAACTGACAGAAAAAAATAGTACTCCAATTAAAAGAATTCTGTAGTTTTGAGACAGTCCATTATACCACAGCATTTGTAGCTTTAAAATAACTTTCCTGACAAGGATAGTAATAACAATACAATAAGTTTATAAAAATGAAAGTATTTTTTCCCCAAAGGTAACTTATCTATCCTGCAAAGGATAACAAAAGCTGACTGTCGATCCGCAAGTGCCTTAGAGGAGAGCACTCTTCAGTGTCAGTAAAGCTCTGAAGGGCTTTGCACCCACACTACAATTTGGGTGTGTGGAAGATGCCCTGAAGCTTTGGAAGCTGACCAGCTGTTATATCACTGGCAGGATACAATCCCATATATGTAAGGCTACTGCAGCAGTGATCAATATGAGGAACATTAGTGAACAGGACTTGCCTGGTGGGTAGTAGCTGGGATTTTCTCCGGTTTAGAGAGGGAGTCTTAGTCTTTGGGAACAGTTAAGGTTAAAAAGGTTCCTGGACTTTGCCCACACTAATGTCCTGGAACAAATAGTATGCAACCCCACAAGGGACTCAAATATTCTCGACCTGGTCCTCACCAATATTGATGACCATTGCACCACAAGTAAAGGACCCTTACTGGTTAAATCCTATCACAAATCAGTCACATTTGAAGTGGCTGTAACACCTGAACCCCTCTTAGGTAAAAATCAAGCTAAAATTTCACCAAAGCTAATTATACCTTCCTGAGGGATGCCATACATTTCCAAGCTCCTGTTCCCACAGATGGCATTGACAACTATACTAAGGTATACACAAATGCCCTGTACAAACACCTATACAAAATGTACCGACAGCTGTACCAGACAAGATCAAAGCAAGATCCTTAAGAAAAATCGAGCCTCCCTGGTGGATATCTAGCATTAATAAGTTAAACAAGAAGAAGAAGAAGTTACGGTCCAAGAATAAAAAAAGAGAGGTCCCATCACTGGAAGAACACTGTCCCCTGCTTGAACAAACAAATAAGACAATTAAAATCCTCTAAAGGCAACTTCAAAAAAATTTATCAACCATAGCAAAGGATAAAAGGCATTTTTCAGCCTTATCTGGAACCTAAATGATAGAACCCCATACGTGTGCTGAACTAGCTGTGGATGGCACCACACATACAATGAACCTGTGAAAATAGCTAACCTATTTGCTGACAGGTTTGGAGAAAATTTCACCGCGTCCTCTCCAAACATTCCACAAAGCATTCCCTTTACATCTCCCCCACCTTGCACCTCCAAACAGCAAGTCATTAATGCTCCCTCCAAGGTCAAAAACACTGCCTCTATGGGACCGGATGGCATCCCAGGTTGCATTTTAAGTGATCTAACACATGAGTTAGCAACTCCATTTGGTGCCCTCTTCTACCACAGCCTGAGCACTGCTTTTGTCCCTGCTGAACGGAAAACAGCAACCATCATCCCCTTCATAAAGGGGGTACAGCAACAGACCTTGGTAACTACAGACCCATAAGCTTAACATGCCTTATCTGTAAGGTCATGGAACAATTCATCATGGACCTTATAAATAAGGACATACCTGATCTCCAAACCCTTGATCCAATGCAGTTTGATTTTGTCAAAGGCAGGTCATGCCCATTACACCTGGTTTACTTCTTCGAAAACATCACCAGAGCCACAGATGAAGGCAAATCTAAATACAGCCTACCTTGATTTGGCCAAGGCCTATGACACAACCCCACATTCAGGCATCATTGATAAGCGTTTATATTCAACTGGGGAGAATTTTTGTCATCAGGTGGGTTGCTACTCCTTAAGATCTAGGAGTGTGTTAGTACATTTATATGCCTTATTAGGTACAAAAGTTAGACCTCGAGCAAATAAATCCCCATGGCAAGCAACAATGTTAACAGATGAAAAACTACAGACAGTAAAAATCATTGGTGGAATTCATCATGATGGTACATGGGGGGGTAGAATACATATGGCAGCATCAGGGACTGAACGTAATTCCACTTCTTGAAATTCCAATGCCCGTTCTGTCACCCAGCTCCTCCACTCCAATTTTGTTGCATTGTATTCAACTTCGGCCTGAGAAGATTCCTGTTCTTCCATTGGTTGTTCTGAATGGAGTATTGGCTCCTGATCCTTGCTGACCTCCTGAGAACGGGGGTGTTCCCATGTCCTAAAAAATCTCCCTCGTTCTCCTCCTCCAACAAAATTACCCATCACATCCTGTCTTGGGTCCATACCTCTCAACCTGGAAACATCAAAAATCTGGACAAAGGCCCATGAAAAATAGGTACAAATTTGTACGCTGATTAACATAAAATTTGCACACATAATTACGCAACCCCGCCCACTCCGATGAAATTGTGGGATACCAACTTTCAAACGCAAACTGAAGAACAGACAACCAAATTATGCCCCCGGAGTCCCCCGGCCTGCAGCCATTCTAAATGTCCCATTACTTGCCTATTTCACCCCATTTACCATAAACACTGTAATGTCCATACTGCTTTACTTCTACAAGGATTATTTGGATTTTATTTTACATTTTATAGCACAAACACTAATAGACATCTGCTAAACAAAGCAATACAGTCTCACAATGAAAACAGACTTAGCATTAAAACTTCTCTGCCCTTGAAACTCACGTTCATTGAAACAGTATTAAATTATATTCCTTGTATAATACAGCACGCTTTTTAGACTGGGTTTTAAATTTTTCCAGTAAGCAATGCAACAAAATGCATGAACCAATAATGACAAAACTGTCCAATTCAGAACGTTTCCATCATAAAAGTCTACTTCTACAGTCCACCAGTATCAGTAAATATACACAATCTCTGCAGAAGTAAAAGTCATCCAAATAATTCCACATTAAAGAGATCTGTAACTAATGAAGAGGTTGCTGCTAGCAAACAACTTTATATTCCATTGTTTCATCTACAAATAAAGTGTCTGTTGCCCTTGAGGAATAAAATGCCTATATTACATTAAAAAAAATGACAAGCTAGTAATATTGCAATAGGGAATGGATGGCAAAGCAATAACAGGTTTATAGTTACTAGGTATCTCCGCCAAAGAGGACACTCTCAGGACTGCAGCATCCGCACGCTTTAAAAGTACAACACAGCACAGTATCAGCAATCCATCTACATACTGTGGGGGAGTACAGCCCAAAGCCTTCTCCATCAAAAGCAAGTATACTACCTGGTATGCTACTAACAACGCAAGCAGACTTGACATAAACAGCACTAAAATTCTCTTCCCCCGAAGAACACAAACAGCACAAGAAATCTGGAAAAAGCCAACATTTATTGGGGGCGGGGGCAAAGACCCAAAACCAGGGAGTGGTGGGACACATTTTAAACACTGCTTGTATAATCTTAGAAAGTTGATATAATAAAATGTTTTGGTGTTACCATGCATTTCCTGAAAGATACAAAGACTGAAACTTAAACAGCTCTAATTATTTAGTGAATTTAGCTCTCACCGATTTGCCAGGAAACCACAAATTAAGCGAAACACAGACCAGAAGTATGAGCCAAACATTCCAGATACTCTGTGAAACTTTGGACAGTTAAGAGGTATGGACATAGGTCCTTGAATCACAAGTGGTGGTATGGGTAGAGAATTTAGGCTCTTGTCCCTTGTACCCAAGGTACAGGGTTTGAGCCTAGGTAACCCTAACCACCAGTTACCCATAACTGGGGCATTTTATACACACACACACACACACACACACACACACACACACACACACACACACACACACACACACACACACACACACACACACACACACACACACTTAAATGTACACACCAGCAAAGTTTAAATATAGAATCAATGAATAGCCCCAATATAAAAGCAATGAACAGCCCCAACAACACACTAAAAGCAATGCAAGAACAGCCCCAGCAAAAGCAATGACCAGCCCCAATATAAAAGCAATGAACACCCCCAACAGCACACTAAAAACAATGCATGAATAGCCCCAATATAAAAGCAATGAACACCCCCAACAGCACACTAAAAGCAATGCATGAACAGCCCCAACAGCTTTCCAGCAAAGTAAGTTTCAATATAAATGATTCAATGCATACCATGGACTGGAAGAAAAACATCCATTCTCAAAGAAGAGAGCAGCTAAAGTCCAGCACAGTTTCAGCTTAAATGTACACACCGGCAAAGTTTAAATATAAAAGCAATGAACGTCCCCTTTCTCAGCACAGAAGTCTAACGGCCCCTTTCCCAGCACAGCAGTTTCAGATTAACAGTCCCTTTCTCAGCTCAGCAGTTTCAGCTTAAACACTTACACAGCAGTTTCAGCTTTAACGGCCGCTTTCATCTTAAAATGCAACAGCACACTTACTTGACTTCAATCATGCATGAAACAGCACACTAATTTCACTAAGTTGGACCAAGAAAAACATTCATTCTCAAAGATCAACATAGCAGCTAAAGTTACTCTGTCTCTGTTCTTTTAACAGTCCCCCCCCCCTTTTTTTTTTTTTAATTACCTGGAGGAGCCAGGGAAACTCTGCTGCTGCCTGTGACATGGATGGGGTATCTGATGTTATCGTGCATGCCTGAAAATTGCTGGGGGGGGGGGGGGATCAGTTAATTCGGGAATAAAGGGGGCCACTTGGGAATTCATGGTACCCCATTAATTGGACCTCAAAACTGGTAAATGCCGAGGAATTTGGCACGGTTGAGAGGTACGCTCGAGTTGGTTTTCTTATCACCCGATGCATGAGTTTTAGCACTGACATTGAATCTGGTACCCCATGCTTGTGATGGTGGGTGGTGGGATACGCCTTACTTTCTTTACATTCACGTTTATCCCTCTCAAGCTTAAATTTACAGGAAAGAATACTTCGGATCTGCTCATCAATACTTCTGAAAATGTGGATGTGCTCATACTTAAATGATTCATAATTTAAATCATGAATAATTGAAATATTCAAGATTTCTAGATCCGCCATGATTTCAATTAATTTATTACTGTATCTTACAATCATGCCCATATACTCCATCCCATGTCTGTCAAACATATTGAAGAGTTCGTAATATAAATCAGAGTTAGGTACGATTTCAGTTGGGAAGCGCCAAATGTGTAGGCCTTTCGGTACTACATGTGCCTTCATACAGTCTTAAAAAAAAAAAAAGAAGCTACGTCTTACCATAATGTTCCATCTGCCCTTCTCATAGTCTCTTCAGATCGAGTTTGCCCACCATTATAGTACAGAAACAATAATACTGATAGGAGGAGGCTCTGTCTGAACAGATACTTTAACCAATAAGGAGATCCTAAAGTCCAACAGGAATTCAGGCAGGGGGAAGGAGGGCAGGAAGTAATGAATGAATGATCTACAACACAGATGGAATGTTATGGTAAGATTAACTTCTTAATCTGATGTTGTAAATCTTCACTCATTCCTTACTGACAGGACAGAGTCCCCAGCTACTTGAGCCTGGGTGTCCCTAAGGAAGGACATTCATGAGCACCACAGAACCAAAAGATGCTCGTACCCTGGAGGCCAAATCCAATTTGTAATGAGTGATAAAGGTATGAGGTCTTGCCCAAGTGGCTGCTGCGCAGATATTGTCCACAGAGGCTCTGGAATGAAAGGCCACGGAGGTAGCTATCAATCTAGTAGAGCGAGCCTTTATTTAGGAAGGCAAGGACATTTTGGAAACAGGCTTACCCATTCTGGGTCCTGCAAAGGCCACAAACAATTGATCCGTTTTCCTGAAAGATTCAGTTCTGTCCAAGTAGAAACAAAGTTGCCTATGAACATCAAGGGTATGCAGAAGGTATTCCCCTCTACTTGAATGGTGGCAAAAGAAAACCGGTAGGTCAATAGACTGCTTAATGGAAAAAACAGAAATGACCATGGGCAAAAAGGAGGGGTCAGTATGTAGAGAAACTCTTTCCCTATGAAAAATCAAGTATGGTCTCTTGACATTCAAGGCCTGCAACTCAGATACTCTTCTTGCTGAGGTAAGGGCTACTAGAAGTAGAGTTTTCTAAGACAAAAATATGATATCAAAGGAATTAGAGGGCTCGAAGGGAGGACTTGTTAACGACTGAAGCACCAAAGTTAAGTCCCATAGCTCTATAGGAGGCTTGACAGGAGGTTTAATATGTAATACTCCTTTCATGAAGGTTTTGCACAGTCGGTGCGACATAACAGTGGAATTTGTCAATTCTACTATGAAAGTTTGTAATAGCCGCTAAATGCACTGTAATCGTTGATGATGAAGCTCATGCCTGCAACAGGGTAGTGAGGTACTGAAGGATCTTCTGAATAGGCATGGAAAAGGGGTCTATGTTATGTTCTCTGGCCCATTTAGAGAACCTATTCCTCTTACTGGAATAAATGTTTCTGGTGGAAGATTTGTGCGAAACCAGGAGGATCTCACGAACAGGGGATGAAATATCAGGTAGCCTGGCAATCATCAGAAATGGAGAAACCAAGCTGTGAGCTTGAGACTGTGGAGGTTGGGGTGAATCGGTCCCAGAGAATGAGACAGCAGTCCTTGGGATTGATCCAGGACCAACGGGCTGTGAATCAGGTGAGACCATAGGAATGGGAACCAGACTTGACAGGGCCAATAAGGGGTAATGAGGATCACTTTGCTTCTCAACCTTTGAGCTTTCTGTAGAAATTTCAGGATGAGGGGAAACTGGAAAAAGGCATACAATAGACCCGGGGCCAATCGTGCATCAGCGCATCCCTCGGTGACTCCCCCTGTGGGGGGATCAGGGCAAAGTAGCTTCTGCATTTGTTGTTTAGGGGTGAAGCAAACAGGTCGCAGCAAGGCCTGCCCCAGCGGCAGAAGATTTGAGCAGTTATTATCGAATTGAGGGACCACTTGTGAGGCATCAAAATGTTCCTGCTCAGATTGTCTGCAATAAGACTGGAAATCCCGGGAATGTGCCTTTCTATGAGAAAGCGGCTGGAAGCCATCGTCCAATGCCAAATACTCATGGCTTCCTGACACAGGGGATAAGACCTGTTTCCAGCTTGTTTACTGATGAATCAGACGACTGACATGTTGTCCGATTGAATTGCAATGGTCCCGGAAGGAAGGGACATGTGAAACGCTTGCAACGCTAACAGAACTGCCCTCAATTCCAGGACATTTATATGCAAATTGGCCTCCATAGGGGACCAGGTGCCTTGGACCGTCTTTCCCTGGAAATGCCCCCCCCCCCACCCTAACAGGGAGGCGTCCGTGGTCACCGTGGCCCTGGGCTGGGGAAAACAGAACGGACACCAAAGATTTTTTTCTGGATTCATCCACCATAGCATTTCTTACTTGCAAAGGTTTCAAGGCGTATCATATCATGTGGTTGAGTGGGTGGGTTAAGATCGACCATTGTGATGAAAGGAGCCACCGTAATAGTCTCATGTGCAACCTCGCCAGTGGTACTAAGTTAATGATTGCTGCCATACAGCCCAACAGCTGTAGTACAAGGCATGCTGGTACAAATGTCTGTGGAAGGAGGACTTTAATCTGGTTTCTTATTTCTGAAAGCCTGTGAGGAGGAAGGGAAGCTTGACAGGACATTGTATCAAAGATCGATCCAATGAATTCCAGTGCTCTTGTTGGAGACGTGTGTGATTTGTCCAAGTTGATCATGATACCTAGGCGAAGAGCAAAGCCTTGAGTGTAAGAGAGAGAGAGAGAGAAGCTCCCTGGTCGTGGCGGTAAGGAGCCAATCGTCTAGATATGAAAACACGACTGCCACACATTTGGTGAACACTCTGGAGGCTGTCGAGAGACCAAAGGGCAGTATCCTGAACTGATAGTGATTGGCTTCCAGCCGGAAGCACAGAAATCTCCAGGAGCATTAGTCCATCTTTATGTGGTAATACACGTCCTAGAGGTCTACAGAGCACATCCAGTTGTCCAGAGCACATCCAGTTGTCCTTCCCCAGAAAGGGGAGAATGGATTGAACTGTGACCGTCCAGAATTTTTGAGATTTGATGTATTTGTTTAGTAAGCTGAGATCCAGGATTGGTCTCCAGCCCCCTGTCTTTGTTGGCACTAAAGAACCTAGAGTAAATCCCGGATCCTCTTTGGTCTGGTGGGATTGGTTGGAGGACTCTTTTTTTTTTTTAGCATATTTTTCAATTTCGAAGGTCACAGCCTCCCTCTGACCGGGTGGAACATCGGGAATTCGTTTTGTGGGTCTAGGAATAAGGTCGAATGGGATATGATAGCCTCTGGATATTATCCTCTGCACCCACGCATCCATTGTTATGAGTTGCCAGGCCTATAGGTGCAGAGAAAATCGATGCCCCCGACTGCTTCCAGAGGAAAGCAATCAGGCCGCTGTTCAGAAGCGCTGGAAGGGTTGGGCCAGAGAAGGAATCTCTAGCACCCTGGTTTCATGGACCCCCTCTACCCCGAAAGGGGAGTCTTCCGGATGAGTTGCCCCCTCTGCCGTGGGGGGGATTGCTCATCACGCGTGTCACAAAAAGATCTTTGGGTCTTCTTGAACCAAAATTTTCCTCCCCTCCGATTCCTGCAGTAGGATCTCTTGGGGGGGGGGGGGGGACATATACTCACAGCAGACAAGGTCTTTCTGTCCTTCTCACTACGTGATAGTGTGCCTCTTACTATGGGACCAAAAGGGAAGATTCGTCAACAGGCGTGTTAACAAAGGAAGATTTAAAAGGGTCCGCGAAGTCACACAAACGCATCCAAGCATGCCATCTCATGGCAATGCCCGATGTGGTTGCTCGAGCTGCCCCCTCAGTAGTGTTTGAAATCAAGTGTATCGAGGAGTTGGAGATGGATTCCATGGTAGCTAGCTGAGAGGCAAAAGTTATAACGCCCCTCCTCAGGCAGTATCTCTGCCAAAGAGGCAGACATTTCTGGAATTAGGTCTATTTGGAGGCCAGTACAGTGTGCCAGGTAATTCAGTGACCAAATGGCAAAGGTCATTGAAGCGTAGGTCTGCTTCCCCAGTCTGTCCATAGCCCAAGACTCCCTGTTCGGGGGATGAACAGTGGAACTATCTTCTGCCAGTTTCCTCTTGGTGGCCGCCGCCACGACCATGGAATCAACTACCAGCTGTTTGGCCCAGTTGGATTGGTCTTCAGGAGTGGACAAAATTTTAATCTGGCCTCCGGGGGATAGATTCTATGTTGTCCGGGGCCTTCCAGGCACACTGCACAATAAGTCTAATGAGCTCATCCGTAGGTGGGGTCACCCAGGAAGTAGATGGTCGAGCATGGAAAGCCTGCAAGAACACAGATTCCTCCGAAGGGTTGGAGGGCTTCCCGTCTCCCCTCTGCTTGAGGATCTCGAGAATGTCTCCAAATGAGATGCCTTTTGGGGGAGACCGTGGGGACCCTTCTCCCTCATCACAATCAGTGTCTTTAGTGATGGATTCCTCAGGGGAATCGAGATGCTTCCTCTTGCAAAGTTTCTTCTGGAGTGGCTCCCCAGTGAGGTCTTCTGAGGACAACTCCGGAGAAAGAGTTCCCTTCAAGGGCAGGTCTTTCAGCTCCTGTGCTAGAGGCTGGGACAGCTGCATGCTAGAGGGGGGGGTTCTGGTTTCGATGCCAATGGTGTCAACTGTGAACAAGATGAAACAAGAACCCTCTCCACCACCTTTTAAGCAGGCCCGGCCGAGGAGGGATGGGAGCCGGAACACAGGACGACCTCTGAATCAGGGTCACACCCCAACCCAAGGAGCCCGCCTCGAGCTGAGGAGCTCCGAGAGGACCAGTAGCTTACGGGAAATTCGTGGCCGTAGATGGCGCCACAGAAAAATAATCAGTGCCGAACTAGATGCCACGGTGCCGACAGCCCAATCACTGCTCCGAGAGCATGCCAGTTCCAAAGGAGCCATGGCACCAAGAGTAATCGACGCCGACAGGGAAGCCTCCGCTGTCGGAGCTGAGACAGTATGCACCAGGATGGCTATCGGTGCCGAAGTCCCCGAGACCTGGGTGGAGGAGGATAGACAGGAGAATACGCAGTGAGCTTCCATTCCAAGAGGGAGGGAAGACCTGGTCTGGGTGGTTAATCCTCTAGCTGTCAAAAGCTGGTCCACAACCCTCACTACATCTTGTTCCGAAAGACTCCTAGTGGATCTGAAGGATGCTGCCGATGAAAAGTCTGAGCTCAAGAAATGGACTAAATTGTTATCCCGAAAAGCGGTCATAAGAGGGAGAATACCTAGTTCTGGGAAGATGCTCAACCTTCGGAACCAAAGATGTCATTACCAGGGGAGCCATGTAAGACATTGGCACCGTAACCGGGAATGGTGCCGATGCAGGTACAGTGGTCAGAGCCTGTGTCATAAACAAGGCTGGCACCGAGGGGGGTGGTGCAAAGACTGGTACAGTGGAAGGAGTCTGAGTCAGAATCAAGGATGGGACCGAGGGAGAAGACAGGGACCCTGGAGCCAAAGCTGTCTGTGCCAATGGTGCGGGAGAAGCCCTGTGTCGACTCTTTCCAAGGAAGATGAGGATGTCGGAACCGAAAGACTCTGTTTTTCCTTATGCTTTTTCATGTTTTTATGCTTAGGAGGTGTTGAGACCTCCGTCCTACAAAGAGCCTCCACAAAGGGTGATTTCAGCATACCCTTTAGAATAAAGCTTGTTCTTGTGTTCAGCCAATGTACGGTTGCTGAAGCTAGAACAAATGTCACAAGAAATATTAAGGTGGTCAACACCCAAACAGTAAACACACTGGGCGTGACTGTCAAGAGTTGAGCAGTTTACAGTCGCACTTATCACACTGCTTGAACCCAAGCTTGGCCTTATCTGACATATCACACTATTACTACCACACAAAAACTATACCTACCAAATTAGGGACAGCGAAAACACTGTTTTTTTGTTTTTTTTTTTGTACAGGTCCAGGAAAGGAGTACCAACAAAGGTACTAAGAAATACCAAAAAATGTAAGAGAAGGGCCTACTAGGTAGGGAAGAGGGAGTAGTACCAACGATGGCACGAAAGAACTACCAAGGTAGTGGGTAGCGTTTAGTCAGGAAATACAGAAAAGGGAAACGAGACATAACCTTAGAAGAGAAAACTGACTAAAAAGACACTAAAACCTAGAGATAACCACAAAAAAACTACACTTAGCTTGAGAGAAGCCTTGGCACGTCTGACGAGGAACATGGCAAACGAGATCTGAAGAGACTATGAGAGGGGCATTGTGGGTAGGTCTTAGCCGAGAGTTTTTGGCTGGCGCGAGCTTGGTACCAGCCGTGTCGGTTCAGAGGATGGAATCGAAGTCCTATCAGTAAGGAATGAATGAAGATTTACATCACCAGATTATGTGTTACCCAGCTGTAATTTATTTCCTTTCAGTAATTTACAGTCCAGTCAGTTAGTCTTCAAAATTGTCATCCCCCCCCCCCACCTGAGATTCCTTAAACAACACTTCAGAAAGTAACCAGTCACCCAGTAATGGGGGCTGAGCCAAAATCTGTCCCCCATGGTTTAAAGAACCAGAAGATTCATTAATAATGTGCAAATGTAATACATTTGAAGTGTTACCTCTATATGATAGTCCAGCATTGTTAGAAGCCGAATATAAAGAAAAGGAGTACCCCACCCCACCCCCTTCATCACAAGCACAGGGTGCCAACCATGGGGATTTATTTGCACGAGATGTAACCTTTGTACATAATATGCATATAAATTTTGAGGGGCGGCCGCGGTGGTGCAGCGGTTAGCGTTGTCGCCTTACAGCAAGAGGTTCTCCAGTTCGATCCTTGGCTGGGATACCTTCTCTGAAGGAGTCTGCATGTCCTCCCTGTGGCCACGTGGGTTTTCTCCAGGTGCTCTGGTTTCCTCCCACATCCCAAAGACATGCTGTAGATGGATTGGAAGCTCTAAACTGGCCCTAGGTGTGCGTGTGTGTGCCTTCTGTGGAAGGTTGGGTGCTGGGCTGGCAACTCAACACCGTATAATTCCACTGCCAATCATGAGCGGACAGGTGATCCGCTGTGGCAACCCCTAACCAGGAAAAGCCGAAAGAAGAAGATGAAGAGATACACTCATAAATCTTAATGAATAGTCCAGAAAATTAAACTTCATAGTGAGGTTTCAAAATGTGGGATCAGCCATGCAACCATTAAGGAAATACAGGACTTATAATCTCCCAATTCACACTGTGATTAACTGTTTCGAAAAAAATCTGAGCTGATTAGACACAACTTGACACACTTGGATCGAAAGGTAAGGAAACGCACTATAAAATATAATCTTTCTAGAAAAGAAACAGTGAGATTAAATGATGCATGAAGCAACAAAGAAATCAGGACCATCCAACCTGATAAAGGGGGTAGGTTGGTTGTGATGTAGGAGTGCGACTATAACATGAAAATTAGGTCCGTGTTTGCATCTGACACCTACAAGGAGGTAGCTGCAAACGAGTGTAATGTTGCATATAACAGGATAAAGGGAAATCTAAGTGATTTATTTATTGAACAACAAATTTTGACTGATGACTATAACTTTGGTGTGATTCGTGGGAATTTCTAGAAAAAAATGAATGACCTTCCTTTTAAAGACACATACATACATCTTTGTCATTGCGGATGTCAAGGACTTTTACTCGGTCATTCCCCGTGGCTTAGGACTGGAATGGTTTTCTGAATTTTTGTTGAAGAAAAATGTATCACAAGACATATATGTACAGCAGATGCAGGGTGGTATCCAACGAGACGGAGCCCGAATAATGAAAAAATTCTTTACTCAATCCAATGATCAAAATGAAGTACAAATACACAGTCACAGTTTAAAAATGATAAAACAACAAGTTAAAAACTTGTTGTTTTATCATTTTTAAACTGTGACTTTGTGTGTATTTGTACTTCATTTTGATCATTGGATTGAGTAAAGAATTTTTTCATTATTCGGGCTCCGTCTCGTTGGATACCACACTGCATCTGCTGTTCATCCTAGTTTTTATTTTGCTTACACAAGACATATATGTAAATTTATTGGAGATTGTGCTGAAAAATAATTTTGTTAAATTTGCAGGTGACTTGTTCTTGCAACAAGCAGGGATAGCCATTGGTGCAGCGTGTGGGGGTCTTTTTGTCAACATTATCGTGATACAATGGAAGAAAAAGTTTCTATTTAACTCCCCTTTTTTTGCATCATGCAGATTCTACACATGCTTATTGGATGATATTTTTATCTTGTGGGATGGTGAAGCTTATGACATCCCCCCATTTTTTGTCATATATTAATCAAACAACTGAGTTTCTTACATTTACCCATGACAGTAATAATGTAAATCTAGCTTACCAGGATATATGGTTGGCAAGGACAATATAAACAGAAGATTCACTTCCAAAATCTACAGGAAACGCACACAGATTTGTCCATTTTGACAGTTTGCACCCTATAACACAGAAAAGGGCAGTGGTCAAGGGCCAGTTTATGAGGGCAGCCTGAATGACCACTGAAGATGCTGCCTTTTGGGATGAGTGCATATTGCTGAAAAATGTTTTTAAAACGTGGCTATCCTACAAAATCTGTAGACAACTTGATGCTAGAGGTGATTAATAAATGGGAGTCTCATCATTTTGTGCCAATTTTGGGAGGTCCTTGCATGACTAACATCAGAAGTGAGGAGTCCTAGATGGTGGGGGTACAATATCAATGCCATCTATGGCTGAAACTACAAAAACTTTCAGGAATTATTTTATTACAACTTACTCTGCTGAAGGTCTCTCCGTGAAACCTATCCTTGAAAATAATTGCTGTCTTCTCCTATAACAGAGTACGATTTGTGATTATGCAAAGCCAGTTATATGAGTGGTGTTCAAAAGGGGCATGAATTTGAAAAGAATATTAGAACACAGATGGCCCAAAAACCAACATAGACAAACCACTGAATTTATGGGGATGAAAAAGTATAGTTGTCCCTAATGCCCCAATATTCTGGTATGCCATGAAATTACACTGAACAACCAGGTGGTCGCTATAAAAAACAGTTTCAATTGTTGTACAAAAAAGGTGGTACCATTGTGCACTATGTATGTTCTGCCCCTGTTTCTACATAGAAAAAACAGAAAGGAAGCGGAGGGACAGAAAATAGAAACATTTACATGAAATCAAAATGCGAAAATAACCAACGCTCTCTACAAATGCATAAAACATTACCCACAACGTACGTTCAAATTTTGCATTTTGGAACAAATGCCTTCTAACAATAATGAAAGTCCATGGACCTTATTACTTGAAAAAAAGTGAATTAATTTGGTAGTTGCATCTGAATGCCAATAACTGGCCTGGACTCAATAAACATGTCTCAATAACATGTTTGTTTAAGTTAAAAGCACTGGAAAGATGAGACCTAAATATAAGTCATATATTTACATACTTTTCTCTTTATCTTTCTATTTTATGGGGAATGCATTCTGTTTCTATTTTCTATATTTTGTTTGTTGCAATTTTTTGTAAATAGTATTGACTCACTGCTATGCACTGTGAATTTCTTTACTTATTTTTAGTGGCTCCTTTAAGGTGATGTTTAGTTCCTGGGGGCTTGGCGATCATGTGATCGAACACAAAAGCTTAAAATGAATGTGTACTTCCAGCACTGTTATCTGATGAAGTTCATGTATTTTTTGAACAAAAGCACTTACTTTTCATTGTTCTAAACACGTTTTTATTTTAAAAGGTTACTGGATTAAAGTTCTTGTGGATTTTATCTTCAGCAGTTTGTTTCCTTGGTCCTTTCATTTATGTTTCACCTGTATTCCTTCAGTTTGTTAATAACTCAGTAGTGACCGACTTGGGAAAAAGTACAGTTTTGTACCTACCATAAATGTAGATGTTCGAGGATTCCATTGCTGCAGTCCTGACTATTGGGTATAGTCCGCGTCCCAGTCGGCCCGAATACCAGAGTATAAGGCTGACGTCGGTCATGGCGCCTTAGACTGACGTCAGTACGTCAGGGTACTAATCGGCATCACCGCCGTCATATCCTCTCTCTTTTCTTGCCCCAGATGTCAGAAGACCCAAAAGACAAGTCCCAAAACAACCTGCACCAAAAAACATGTACAATATATACAACAATATATACAAAAAATATAAGCATGTAAACTCACCTACACAACCACCCCTAAACACAGAGGGAAGGAGGGAGGGTAAATTGGACTGCAGCAATGGAATCCTCGAACATCTACATTTATGGTAGGTACAAAACTGTACTATGTTCTTAGTCTTCCATTGCTGCAGTCCTGACTATTGGGTAGAATCCCAAAGCAGAGGAAAGGGAGGCTGGCAAATTATAAGGAAGTAGGAGCTGATAACATGCCTTGCAAAACAGCAGTGGCAAAACCAGCCCTAGACTTAGAGTAGATAGGAAGATGATAATGCTTAGAGAAAGTATGCACTGAACTCCAAGTAGCTGCTTCCAAAATATCCTTAGTTGCCACCCCCCTTAGAAATGCTGTAGAAGTGGCAGTAGCCCTAGTGGAATGAGGCCTAATCCCAGCTGGAATCTCCTTGCCATGATGGGAATAACAAAATGCAATGCAAAAGCCAATCCACCGGAAATAGTTTGTTTTGACACAGGCTTGCCCTGTGAACTCAAGGCAAAAGAAACAAACAACTGCTGAGACTGTCTAAAATCCTTAGTCCTGCTTAAATAATATCTCAATTGCCTGTGTACATCTAAAGTGTGCAAAATCTTTTCCCCTTTATTTTGGGGATCTGCATAAAAGTAGGCAAATGAATAGTTTGGTTTAAAGCCACACTAGAAACCACCTTAGGCATAAAGGAAGGATTAGTACGTAATGATACCCTATCCTTATGGAAAATCAAAAAAGGCTCTACTGCCATAAGGGCCTGCAACTCAGACACCCTTCTTGCAGAAGTAATGGCCAACAGAAAAGCAGTCTTCCATGACAAGTATTTCAACTCAGCAGTAGCCGAGGCTCAAAAGGTTGTAGAGTAAGTTTTCCAACACAAAATTGAGATCCCAAGCCGGAGTAGGAGCTCTCGTGGGGTCTTATATTCTTTGCCCCTCTAAGAAACTGCTTGAACAAAGGATGCGAAAACAAAGGTGGGTCACAATCATAATGAGCTGAAATTGCTGCAGCATGAATCTTAATGGAAGAGAAGGACAAACCTTTGTCCAATAACTCAGTAAGATATTGAAGAGCCACACTCAAATTAGGCTCAGAAATCTCCAAATTCTTTGCTGTACTCCAAAATAAAATCTCTTCCATTTGTCTGCGTACACCTTCCTTGTACTAGGTCTTCTAGCTTCCATAATCACATTTAAAACTTGCTGAGGAAGTTGAGACCTGCTGTGCTTCAAGAGAGAATATGCCAGGCTGTTAGATGAAGAGAGTGAAGCTTGACATTGAGCAGATGACCATCCTTCTGAGATAACAGATGAGGAATCAGAGGTAAAGGCCATGGAGGCTTCCTTACCAGACTCCGTAGTAGTGGATACCAGTGTTGCGAGGCCAATCTGGAGCTATCAAAATCATCCGTGGCCTGTCTTGTCTGACCTTTAATAATACCTTTGGAAGAAGAGGCAGAGGTGGAAAGGCATAGACATGAAGGTTTTTCCAACTGAAAGACAGAGCATCCACTTTCCAAGCTGTGTGATGAAACCCCTTTGTGCAATACTTTGGCAGCTGGTGGTTTAGTGGAGAAGCGAACAGATCTATGTCTGGAGTTCCCCATGACACTGTCAATTTCTGAAATACATGAAGATCCAGTTTCCACTCGTGGGGATCCATGATTTGTCTGCTTAACACATCTGCTAGGGAGTTCTGTGCTCCTGGCAGAAACCTTGCCTGAAGAGTTAGTTGCAGGCTTAGCAGTCTCCCATAAAATCATTGCTTGCCTGCATAGAGGATAAGAATGTGTTCCCCTTGCTTGTTGATGTACCACATGACAGTTGTGTTGTCTGTTAGAATCAACACCTGCCCTGGAAGAAGTAACTCCTTGAAAGCCATCAATGCAAACTGGACTGCTAACATCTCCTTCATGTTGATATGTAGATGCTGTAGTCTGGCAGGCCACTTGTCTTGTATCCACTTTCCATTTAGATGAGCTCCCCAAGCAGTGTCCGAGGCATCTGTCGTTAAAATCTGACTCCCCTCTGGCGGGTCACAGAGAGTCCCTTGTTTAGGTGACATTCCTGAGCCCACCACAAGAATTCCTTTTGAAGGCAAGGTATTATTTGAATGACAGTGTCCAAATCCTGGCAGTGCTGTGTCCATACATTTTTGAGATACCATTGCAGCTTCCTCATATGCAGTTTGGCATTGGGAAGCACCAGAATACAAGATGCCATGAACCCTAATGCTTGAAGGACTGTCCTTGCAGTCAGCACGGACTGATGAGATAGTTGATGGAAGTAAAGTGACAGACTCTTTTGTTTGTCCGGGGTTAAAAAGGCCATCTGGGCTGCTGTATTCAGTCTCACATCCAGAAAGCACATGTCTTGAGAGGGTACTAGACTGGACTTTATTTCGTTCACAGAATACCCCAGGCATCTTAGCACTGCTATGACATATTCCAAATGCTGTAGAAGGTCTTCCTTTTCTTGAGCCAGAATCAGGCAGTCGTCCAAGTAAGGATAGATTTGAATGCCTTGAAGCCTGAAGTAAGCTATCACTGGAGCCAGAACCTTTGTGAATACTCTGGGCACAGTAGATAAGCCAAAGGGCAATGCAGAGAACTGATAATGAAAATCACCAGTTCGAAACCGCAGATACTTTCTGCAACCTAGCCTTATAGGCACATGAAGGTAAGCTTCCTTGAGATCCAAAGTTACCATCCAGTGATCTTTGCCCAGCAAAGGTAACAGTTGTTGTAACGTCAACATCTTGAACTTGGGAATGTCCAGATAAGTGTTGAGGATAGATAAATCCAAAATTGGTCTCCACGTGTTCCCCTTCTTTGGTACTAGGAACAGGCGAGAATAAAATCCGAAGCCCCTTTCTGATACAGGGACTGGCTGAATGGCCCCTATCTGGAGTAACTGAGAAATTTGCTTGTGAGCCTCTTTTCTTTGTGGAGGAGGAACATCTGGCATGCCTTTGAAAGGGGCAGTGTGTGGAAATAAAATCTGTAACCGTGATGAATGATATCCAGCACCCATCTGTCTTGAGTGACTAAATCCCAATTTTCTTTGAAAAGAGACAGTCTTCCTCCCAAAGGAGCTGCCAGGCGAGAATCCACTGGCAGCTGAAAAGGCAGGTCATTGGGTCTGCTTACGAAAGGACTGACCCCTGCCCTCACCAGAAGTCTGAGCAGGTGAACTGTCCGATCTAGGCCTAAAGAACCTTGAGCCCTGCCCTACCACGTCTAGACCTACCCCTAGACTGGGAACCATAAGCAGGATATGTCCACCCCTTAGCAGGCCAATTTCTACTAAACTTGGAGGCTGCACCTGCAAAAAATCTTTAACAGTCTGCATAGACTTAGCTTTGTCCTCCATTTTCTTCAAAACTGCTTCCACAGGCGGTCCAAACAACACATCAGACTGTAAAGGAGCATCCAAAATCCTGGTCTTAACATGCTCAGCTAAATTCTGATCCTTCAACCAGGCATGTCTGCGAAGTACAGAACTAGTAGCAGCCACCCTCGAGGAGGCCTGAACAGCATCAAAACCACACTGCAAAGAATGCTTACCCACTTGTTCAGACACATGAACCAAATCCAGCAATTCTTTACACTCAATACCTTCCGCCAAAGCATCCACCTTAGATTTCAATTGTGAAAGGAGATAATTCTGATATTTTAGCATATGAAACTGACAATTCAACGCCCTCATGGCTAGAGTGGAAGAAGTATATACTTTCTTACCCCACCTATCCAAAGCCCTTGCCTCTTTATCAGAGGGTACAGGATTTTTAACCACAGAAGCTTTAACACCTTTAGGCCCCTGAGAAACAGTTTCTGGGTCGCCCTAGGACTCTTAAACAAATACTTATGAGCTTGGGCACCCTATAATACCTATCAGGCTTAACAGGAGCAGGAGGCAAGGAGTCAGGGTTCAGGGAAGCCTCTGCAAAACATCCTCCACCACATTCAACACAGGAGGAATAGCTAAGGGCCTATGCTGGGGTAAAAACAAGAATTCCCTAAGCCTTTTCCTGGAATCAGAGTAATCCTGGCCTTCCCATTTAAAGTGCTCCCTCATGGGTGAAGAGTCTCTGAAAAAGAAAAATCCTCAGGAGGAGAAGCTGTAGGAGTGGAATCATCCACATCAGAATCAGAATAAGTAGGAAACTCTTGCAAGTCTTCCACAGAAGACTCTGAAGCCTGTGAACACTGTTCAAAACTATCAAAGTCCTGGTCCACCCTAGGCCTCTTATCAGGCGGGGCATAGAACCTCTAATCAGAGTAATCAAATCTTCTGCCATTTTAAGCATATGTTTCTTAGGCACAGAGCCCGAAATGCTAGGAGAAGCCCCCACAGAAGCTGAACTTGGCCTACCTCTAAAAGAAGCTTTGGCAACAGAAGGAGAGGCCCTAACTACCTTGGGAAGAGAGGGAAGAACAGTTACCTGAGAAGCCCCCTCAGCCTGGCCTACCTCCTGAGAGGGCACATCCTGTAACAGTAAAGTATCAGCCTGAGACTCCATAGAGACTCCTGGCAAAACCTCTGGCTCCCCTGAGCCTTCTAAAGAACCGGCGTCCGGGACTGCGGTTCCTCACCCTAGGCTTCACTGTTTTGTCCTTGCGCTTCTTGGATGAAGCGGGCGGAGCATCCGGCGGCATATTATAATTACAACGCTTCCCAAACACTAACCTAGCACAATCTAGCCTCCTCTTAATAGTGCGCTTGTTAAATCTAGCACAAGAGCGGCAACCAACAACGTCGTGCTCAGGCCCTAAACAAGGTATACACAATGTATGATAATCCCTATGCGGTATCTGCTTCCCACAAGAAATACAGTTATTCACTTTTTCTGACATCCGGTTAAATACTGAGGCAAGAAAAAACCAAAATGTTCCCCAACGGGGTTACTTAGCCAACTCTGTTTCGGTCTGAAACTCCGGTTTCGGAAAATCTCAGAACGCCAACCTGCACTCGCAAAATTGCTTCTGCATCGGACCATGCGGCAAAAGACTGAGGAAATGACGTCGGTCATGCGCATTAGTACCCTGACGTACTGACGTCAGTCTAAGGCGCCATGACCGACGTCAGCCTTATACTCTGGTATTCGGGCTGACTGGGACGCGGACTATACCCAATAGTCAGGACTGCAGCAATGGAAGACGAAGAACATCAAGTTTACTGCAGCCTAAACTTTGACCACCATGTGTCTACTGTGGTAAGAAAAGCATTCAACATCACAAACCTCATTAGCAATACATTGCCTCAAGAGCGAAAGAGGTCATAACACCCCTGTAACTCGATCCTCATCAGGCCAATAATGGAGTACAATGCTTCCTTTGGTATGTACCTTACCAGACATCTGCAGCAACTTGAAAAACCTCAGAGATTTCTAACAAAGAAAATTCAGGGCCTCAAGCATATGTCATACACTCTGACAGACTGAAGTCACTGTCACTGTACTCAGTAACTTACAGACTACTTGGAGGAGACTTATGCCTGGCCTACAGAGAACTCTCGGATCCAAACCTAATGGAAATGCTCCACATCAGCAAGTCAAATGCGACAAGGGTCACCCACTCCAGGAACCTTAACCTGGCCTGCGACATAAATAGGATCTGCTGGAGAGACAGATATGTCTCTCAGAGGCTGCCACTCCTCTGGAATAGGTTAACAATTCACATCAAACATAGCTTCTCTATGACTCTATTTAAGCATAGCCTGGATGACTGGATGGGAAACCGTAAATTCCTGTTGGGGATTTCAGCTATGACCCTCCTAGATATGGGCAGTCATTGCTAACTAAGGCCTCAAGTTTAGGCAAGATCCTTTATATTCGGTTCCTCTAGTATTATATTGGGTACACACGACTAGGCTTACAAAGACATTTGGGTCAGTAGTCCAGTAACCACCTATGGAACCTATGCATGATACATAACAATTATCATTCATTCCAACATTATATAAATTGCTCAATTCCGGTCTTCCCTTAAATCTAGTTCCTCTTCCTGAACATTATTCTACAGGGGATGGGAGGATGACATAATGGTTAAGGTGTTTACCTTAAAGACACAAAGTGCAGAGTTTGATTCTCACATGAGGTAACTGGCTAGGCTTCAAATGGCCCAAAAAGAGCAGTTAGCCTAGTACTAATCTATGAACTATGAATTTAAATATTCCCACAAATTCCATTTCATTCTATGTAGTTTATGCCTTTCCTTTTCTGAAGATCCCACCTCCAGTTCTTTTATCTCAGTACTTCGTTACAATTGGTTTAGATTTTTATTTCCTTTTTCTACCAAGTTTTTTTTTTTTTAGTAGAAAACAGCATTAAAGTTAGCAAGGCCTTAACATGTCTGTGCAATGCAATTCAGATTATACATCCCAGCTAAAAAAAAAATTCCTTAGTTACAACCATTTGCTTATCCTAGCAAACACATCTGACAAAGTACTCTGTAGAGAATTTTTAAAATCCCCCAACTGATTGCATTATCAAAACAACATGTTACCAATTAACACTCGGTCCCATCACACCTTCAGCATTTGCCATCTACCAGAGAAAAAAAAAATCTCTGAAATTAGCCTGGGGTATACAAATACCTATGCAAACATTTTCAAGCAGAAATTCTAAACCTTTTGTTATTAAATCTCTTGTAGGGAAGGAAGACTCTAAACCTTCAGCCCAAACTCTTGCTTGACCTTATCCCATACTATTTACCTTTCTCGCTCTCTCTAGTGATTTGCTCCCAATACCCTAGTTACTTTGCTAATTTTCTCCAGTACAGTCCAGCCCCCTCTTGCTTAATTTTCTAGACCTGTACTTGCAGGCATTCCTATTGGTAAATATCTCCTTTCTCCATTCCAGTGTTGGCTTATAACATTTTCTGCTAGTTTATAAATCATAAATGTTCTTTAGGGTTGTTGTTATTCGCCTTAAGGCTCTAAATCCAAAATCTTACTTTCTGCTTACTTCTCCAAGTCTCACAATTCATCACCCCTTCCCACTTCGATTTACAACCCACTGCTTGTGTTATATGAGCCTCAACCGCTTAGCTCTAAAGTATATCTTCAAAGCAGGAATCCTAAACCACTGTGCTCTATTTATTCACTTAATGTTTGCCCTCTTCCCCTCCAAAATAAATTCTTTCAACTCTTTAATATGGTCACAACTTCTCCACTGGTTAATAAAAACACACCTGATCAGTACAAAAAAACTAAAGGGACTAAAAACACTCACTGCTTGTATCTCATTATCCATACAGTACAGTTTTGTACACCTACCATAAATGTAGATGTTTGAGTGTCTTCACTGTTGCAGTCATGACTGTAGGGTTCTCCCCTGCCGGCAGGCAGTCCTCAGTCGGCCAGAATCCCAAAGTCTGGGTCCGGCGTTGGCTGTTCAACCATGCTCCCTGACGTCAGAGCGCCAGGAGTACAAAGCTGACAGCCGGCACCATCTTCTCCAGTTTTTCTTGCCCCAGATGTCAGGAGTCCCAAAATGAAAAAGGTCCCATAACCTTTGCAAATACACCTCAGAAGAATGGTGAAAATAAGAGGGGACAGGAGGGAGGGAAACCCAGACTGCAACAGTGAAGACACTCGAACATCTACATTTATGGTAGGTGTACACAACTGTACTATGTTCATAGTGTTTCACTGTTGCAGTCATGACTGTAGGGTAGAATCCCAAAGCTGAAAGAAAGGGAGGTGGTCATAAAGAAGAGGGGGCGGCTAAAAGGCCCTGCAAGACTGCAGAGGCAAAGCCTGCCCTAGACTTGGAGTAGACAGGTAGATTGTAGTGCTTAGAAAAAGTATGCACTGAACTCCAAGTTGCAGCTTCCAAAATGTCTTTGGTAGGAACTCCCCTGAGGAAGGCCGCAGAAGTGGCAGCAGCTCTGGTGGAATGAGTCCGTATACTCCCTGGGATTTGATTTCCATGGTGTGAATAACAAAATCTGATTCCATGAGCAATCCATTTAGAAATGGTCCGTTTTGAAATAGCTTTACCTTGGGAACTTAAAGCATAAGAAACAAACAATTGTTCTGATTTTCTGATGTCCTTGGTTCTGTCCAGGTAAAAACGTAGTTGTCTGTGTACATCCAAGGAATGCAAGATCCTTTCCCCTTTATTTTGAGGAGTGGGGAAAAAGGTTGGCAAGTGGATAGTTTGATTTAAAGCCACTTTGGAAACCACCTTAGGCATGAAGGTAGGATTAGTCCTCAAAGATACTCAGTCTTGATGAAAAATAATATAAGGTTCCACAGCCATAAGAGCTTGTAACTCTGAAACTCTCCTGGCAGAGGTTAGGGCTAACAAGATAGCCGTCTTCCAAGATAAAAACTTGATGTCAGAAGACGCAGCTGGCTCAAAGGGAGGCAAGGTTAGTTTTTCCAAAACATAGTTGAGATCCCAAGCAGGAATGGGAGGAGATCTAGGAGGTCTTAAGTTCTTAGCTCCTCTGAGAAACTGTCTCATGAGTTGGTGGGAAAAGATGGGTGGGTCTGTATTATAATGAGCAGAAATAGCAGAGGCATGTATCTTAATGGAAGAGAAAGAGAGACCCTTGTGTAAGAGATCTGTCAAGTAAAGTAAAATTAAGGTAATGTTAGGAAGAAGAGGATCAGAATCCTGAGCCTGCATCCAGGAACAAAATATTTTCCATTTTCCTGCAAAAGATTTTCCAGTAGGACGTCTAGCTTCTAAAATGACATCCATAACCTGCTTGGGTAGGAAAGAAGAAATCAAAGGTCCTGGATTAACCAGGCCGCGAGTTCTGACATGAGAGTGTAGAACCGGACCCTGACGTTGGGACAGAAGGTTCGGAGACTGAGGTAAAACCCAAGGGGGCTCCAGACATAGGTTTGTTAGAGTTGGATACCAAAACTGTCGAGGCCAACTTGGAGCCAGCAAGATTATCATCTTGGGCTTGTCCTATTTTCAATAAAACCCATGGAAGAAGAGGAAGAGGCGGAAAGGCATATCCCAAGAGGTTCCTCCAACTGAATGACAGGGCATCCACTTTCCAAGCTTCTC
This sequence comes from Protopterus annectens, assembly GCF_019279795.1. Taxonomy (NCBI): domain Eukaryota; kingdom Metazoa; phylum Chordata; order Ceratodontiformes; family Protopteridae; genus Protopterus; species Protopterus annectens. The sequence goes on from NC_056725.1 coordinate 1,139,043,227, forward strand.
TGTGGAAAGTCCTGATGCAAAAATTCTGAAGTTGATGATTGAGATGGGATGCAAAGAGGTCTATGTGAGGACATCCCCAGACTGCTGTTATCATCCTGAATATTTTGGTGTCCAGCATCCACTCGTGTGGATCCGAAAGGTTTCTGCTCAGACTGTCTGCCAGGAAGTTTTGTTTCCCTGGTAGAAACTGAGCTTGAAGATCCAGATTGTAAGCTAGAGCTGTGTTCCATAGATCCATGGCTAGTCTGCAAAGGGGGTAGGAATGAGATCCCCCTTGCTTGTTTATGTACCACATAACTGTGGTGTTGTCTGTCCGTATTAGCAGTTGTCCTGGTTGTAAAAGATTCCTGAAGGCCAATAGAGCTTTCTGAAGGGCTAACATTTCCTTTAAATTGATATGCAGGTGTTTCTGATCCTTTGTCCAAAGGCCTTGCAGACAGTTGCCCTGAAAATGGGCTCCCCAAGCATAATCTGAGGCGTCCATGGTGAGAATCTGAGTTGCAGGAGGCAGACAGAAGGGTTTCCCTTTGTTTAGAGCACATGCCCGGGACCACCAAAGAAATTCCTTTTGAAGGCAAGGAAGGACGGTGATCAGTATGTCTAAACTGTGGCAATGCTGAGACCATACACTTTTTAGGTACCACTGTATTTTCCTCATGTGTAGTCTTGCATATGGTATGAGAAGGATGCAGGAGGCCATGTAATTCAAAGCCTGCAGGAATTTCCTTGCAGATAGTCGAGTTAAAGTTGCCAAGGTTTTGAAAGTTGAAGCCAGCTGTAATTGCTTTTCGGATGTCAGAAATGCCATCTGGGTTGTGGTGTTTAGAAGAGCACCCAGAAAAGTTATCTGTTGTGATGGTGTCAAATTTGACTTTTTTATGTTTACAGAGAATCCCAGGAACTTGAGGATGTTCTGTACAAATTTTAGATGCTGGAGTAAGACATCCTTGCTGTCTGCCTGAATTAGACAATCATCCAGATAAGGGCAAATTTGAATTCCCTTGAGTCTGCAGTAAGCTACTCCTGGAGCCAGGCATTTGGTGAAGACCCTGGGCGCAGTAGACAATCCAAAGGGCAGCGCAGAGAACTGAAAGTGCCTTGAACCGGAGGTATTTTCTGCGCTCCTGCCTGATGGGAATGTGTAAATATGCCTCCTTTAAATCCAAAGTTACCATCCATGCATCTTTGGACAGCATTGGAAGTAGCTGCTGTAGAGTAAGCATCTTGAATTTTGGAATCTCTAGAAAGGTGTTCAAGACCAACAGATCCAGAATGGGTCTCCATGAGTTTTGCTTCCTGGGGACTAGAAAGAGCCTTGAGTAAAAACCTTTTCCCATCTCTGAAAGTGGAACCAATTCTATGGCATTCATAGCCAAAAGAGTTTCCACCTGGTTTAAGGCCTCCGTCCATTGATGTTTTGGAAGGTCTGGCCATCCGCTTGGCCTAGGCAAGGTATGAAAATGGAATTTGTAACCTCTTAAAACCACATCCAAAACCCACTTGTCTTGGGTTATTTGAGTCCAATTTTGATAAAAAAGAGAGAGTTTTCCTCCGAGAGGGGCTTCCAGGCAAGAAATTCCTGAAGCCCAGAGGGAGTCATTGAGTTTGTTTCCTTTGAGTTTATGACCTGTCCTCTCATCCCCTAGGGGTGGAAGCAGTCCATTGTCTTGGTCTAGAAGAAGCTTGTGTTTGAGGTCTTCCTCTGGAGCGTCTATATCTACCCCTCTGAGGCCTGTCTGAAGTGGGAAAGGACCAATTTTTTTAAGGCCAATTCCTGCTAAATCTAGGTGGCTGTACTTGTAAGGAATCTTTAACTGTTTGCATGGATTTCGCCTTATCCTCCATCTTTTTAATCACCTCTTCAGCTTTAGATCCAAACAAAACATTATGCTGAACAGGAGCATCCAATAATGTAGCCTTTACTTGTTCAGGCAAAATTTGCTCCTTTAGCCATGCATGCCTTCTAATGACTGCGCCAGAGGCAGCAGCCCTACAAGAAGCCTCCGAGGCATCAAATCCACAATGTAAACCATGCTTCCCAACTTGTTCAGTGGCATGCAGTAAGTCATGCAATTCCTCATCATCTGCACAGGCAGAAATGGAAGTAAGCTTTTGTTTTAAAACAGACAAGAGAAATTGCTGGTATTTCAGCATATGAAACTGACAGTTTAAAGCCCTAATGGACAAAGTAGCAGAAGTGTACACGTTTTTGCCCCATCTTTCTAAGGATCGAGAATCCTTTTCAGTAGGAATGGAATTTTTGGCAGAAGCGGCCTTAACTCCCTTAGGACCTTGAGAAATGGTTTCAGGGTCAGCAGAAGGGTTCTTGTATAAAAACTGGTGGGAATCAGGAACCCTGTAATATCTATCAGGCTTAACAGGAGCAGGAGGAAAGGAGTCAGGGGTTAAGTTAGCCTCCGAAAAGGCATCATCCACAATATCCAAAACAGGAGGAATAGCCAGGGGTCTATGTTGGGGAAGAAGAAGAAAATCCCTCAGTCTTTTCTTACGATTCCGAATACTTCTGTCCTTCCCAGTGGAAATGTTCCCTCATTTCATGCAAAGTTTCCCCAAAAGAGAAATCCTCAGGGGGAGAAGCTGAAGGAATGGATTCCTCAGCATCAGAATCCTCATAAGGAGGGAAAGAATATTCCTGGTCAGAAGAAGAAACTGAGGAAACAGAAGCCTGGTCAGAGGAATCATAATAAACATCCTGCCTTGGCCTTTTATCTGGAGGGGGATGTGAACCCCTAACCATAGTAAGTAAATCCTCCGCCATCTTGAGTAACTGTTTCTGTGACTTGGGAGCCGGTTCAGAAGAGGCCTGTGTTGCAGTCTTTGATTTAGAAGGAGTCTTTGGCTTTGCCTTTATTAGAAGCCGAGTAGGCCTGAAAACCCCTTCAGAAGCCGGTACCTGCACAGTGGCTCCGGACCCATCCGAAGGAGCATTGTCCGAAGGTCCTGCAATAGAAATATTTAAAGGCCTGGTTGAAAACCCCTTCGGAAGCCGGTACCTGCACAACGGCTCCGGACCCATCCGAAGGAGCATTGTCCGAAGGTCCTGCAATATAAATATTTAAAGGCCTGGTTGACTCCTCATGAGAGTCCGTTTTGGCCATCGGTTCTGAAATGGCCAACGTCAGGGGCTGCAAAAGCACCTCACTGACAACAGCTGAACCTGAAGCTGGCTCCGCTTGTGCGCTATCATCAGATTTGGACCTCGGAGGCCTGTCTTTATCCTTGCGACGTTTGTGAACTCCGGTAGCCGGAACCGTATCCGACGACATTTTGTAGTTAAAGTGCCTACCAAAGTAATGAAAAGCAAAATCGTACCTTCGCTTAATTGTACGTTGATTGAATCTAGCACAAAACCGACAACTAGCTACGTTGTGGTCAGGGCCTAAGCAAGGAATACAGTAAGAATGAAAATCCTTATGAGGTATTTGCTTCCCACATGAAATACAATTATTAACTTTTTCTGACATCGGACTGGAGCAAGAAAAAAGTTTCCCCAACGGGGTACTTAGCTTTGAGTGGAGAAGAAAATCTTCGGACTGAAGCTTATCAGGAAAAAGTCAGGAGTCAGCCGACCGGCACTTGCGAACTGCTATCACCGCACGGCAAGAAAGACTGGAAAAGATGGCGCCGGCTGTCAGCTTTGTACTCCTGGCGCTCTGACGTCAGGGAGCATGGTTGAACAGCCGACGCCGGACCCCGACTTTGGGATTCTGGCCGACCGAGGACTGCCTGCCAGCAGGGGAAAACCCTACAGTCATGACGGCAACAGTGAAACACGATGAACATCTATAAATCAAGTTTCCAATTTCTCAATTTTTGTATTATCTTTTGTTTATTCCGCTTCCCACATGCGTGAACGGGCGTTCCTTCGTTGAAGGTTGTGTGTTAGGCCCGGCAAGCCAGCACGTAAAACTCTACTGCCAATCATTAGAGGACCGGAGTTCCGCTGTGGCGACCCCTAACTGGGAAAAGCCAAAAGACACAAACAAACATATCACTAGCTGCTATTACAATCTTTATTAATGCATACACAAAAATACTTCCATCTCATCATGTTCCCATAAATATGCTTATTGCTGAATAAATTCATGTGTGGGTGCATAGTTTACTGATATAGCCGTTTTATCTGCATTTATATTATATCCCGAAAAGACCAGACAATCTCAGAATGTCCCACAACAGTGAAATGTCCTTTTCTGGATTTAATTACAAGATAATATCATCAGAAAATAAAATTTTTTTCTTGATTAATATAAAAGTTATATCCTTGAATTAGCGAGTCCGCATATTCATTGCCAATGGCTCTTAAATAAAGGAGAAACAGAATACACTATTTGGTTCTTCTGGTCAAACAGCTTGTCAAAGAAGATCCCACCCACCTTAATTCTTAACTATGGCTTGTTATATGCATCTTCCTAATTAATTCTATAATGAGAATGAAAATGCTACCATTGCCCTACTCATAACACCCCAGAGAACCACAACTCTCAACCTTCCATCCCCAAAATAAGGTAGACCAGCCCAGCCCTCATAATCTGGAACAAATGGCCAAAATGAGGAACACATACTAACAGCCAACACTTCAAAAGAAGGTCACATTATGGTTAAAATATGCTGTTTTGACTTATAAAAAAAGATATTTTAATGAATTAACATGATTAATTTCTATTTATCATATCAGTTAAAACATTCCTAAAGCAGAATGTGTCAGACCCTTTCAATGTGGAACTTCGAGGAACATGAACTTTTTAAGACTCCAAATGAGGTACGTTCCTCATGAGGCACACTTGAGAGGTATGCAGAGAACTCTATGAAATGCCTTCCCTGCATTATAACCCAACAATATTTTTTTTATCAGTCTGCTTCCATCTGGATCACTACTGTCCTATTATTGCTGTCAAACTTGCCTCTCCTCCAACAACAAAAAAAACACAATGATCCACTTTTATCAATTTTGCCAACACCTCAGTCATTCTCTTAGATAATAATGACAAACACTTTATAATTATGGTTTAAAATTGGGCCTGAAGAGTCCAAGTTGTTAACACCCCCCTCCACTTTTAAAATACTGTTAAACAAAACCTGCCTTATATTTATCACTTTCTTACCTCCCAACTACCACAGAAACACTATCTGTTCCTGAAGACTTCCTTGTTAAATTATACATCTCCACTTTCATCTCTTCTTATCTTAGGTGTACTAAGCCTCACCTGCCTCTTAACTTTAGTATAATTAAATCTTCCACACACATTTCCATTTGTGCATTTTCCTGCTTTACACATTCCTCTGCTTAATTCAAACATTTTATGAAAAGTTGCATAATCTTTAATATCTCAAAAGGATCTCTGGTTATTTATTTTCTTGTCACATATTCCATACATTTGGCAACAACCCTTTCTGTTGATGATGCTATCAAAAATAGTGGCTTAACAGCAAATTTTCTAAACTTAAGCACATTATCAGACTTGAAATAATCTTAAGTTAAATCATTTGTCCTCTTCCTGTTCAGAAATGTACTCATAGCCCACAGCTTCAGAGGAGCTAATAGTATGGGTTTGATGATGTCTTTGCTCCCAGGGTTCGTGGAGAATTCCCCAAGAGCCTTAGCTATTATAGTAGCTGGAATCACTAACCCTGTCCCAAGAGAGTCTTTGGACCAAAGGGTGCTGGGTGATTTTCTCCCACTCTTTTCACAGACAGGCTTAGAAGACCCCTCCCTCTTTTCTTGTGGAAAAAGGAGATAGGTGGGGAATAAGAGCTCTGATGAGTCAAAGCTATTCCTTGGTGGGAGTCTCAGCCATAAGGCCCCACATTTCTCCTTTTACATGTCATTCTCTTGAACTGGCCCTTCTTCCCTTTGGCCTCCTGCCTCCAGTAGCAAATCTGTAACAGAATTCTGAAGGGCTGGGGTGTGAAACAGATGTTTCAATGAATGCACAGTGCCTTCCCCTTTTCATCCAGCTCTTAAACAACATCGGTTGAGCAGGGGAACTAAAAAGCAACTCCTTCTCTCATGGGGCATCAAGGAGCTATCTTTTCATGTGATCTGGCAGAGTCTGTTTCCTTAGCCAAACTTGTTTACTAATGATCAAGCCTATTGCTGCCATCCTACACAACATCCTCTGCATCAGACGCTTGAAGTGCCTTCCAACCTGGGAGGTTAGGCAGCACAAATCTAGAATTTGATCTCTCACATCTTTGTGCGGAATCTCCTCAATCTTGTCCTTCAGTCGAGACAGGGGGAATCCACTCATACTTTGAGTTTAGCAGTTAACAGCCCTGAAGGCCAATGTGACAAATGTGTCATTTTTTTCTCAAAACAGTCAAGTTTCTTATTTTCACTACCACCAGGAAGGAAATTCTTGGGTACAGCTCCAGTAGACCAAAATTACTTACATCTGCAATAGGGGGTTAACCAACCGCTGCTCACTTCATCTACTCCATCAGCAAGATCAACATTTCTTGACCTGGAGTAAAAGCATGGCCTTGAGCAATAAGCATTTGTTGGTACATGCCCAAGGCCGCCAACTAACACATACTCCTACTTGCTTGTAAAGAGTGAATTTAGTCCATGAAACATCTTGGGTCTGCAGGATACCAAATATACCAAATACAATTAAAATCTGGAAAACCTTGTCCTCCCAGACAGAGTGCCCTCCTTCAAAACCTCAGTGAAAGTAATTTCGGCAGTATGTCAAAATAGGAACCAGTTTAATCCCAAAGTAAGTCAGGACATTTGTGCCCATGAGGAAAGTGCACCTATGCATAATAAATAGGTTGGAAGAATTGTTACAGATGTGAATTTAATCTTGCCTCAAACGGATATACTGTGAGATTCCTAAAACTATCTAGCTCTTAGAAAAACACACCTGTGTCCCTTCCAGAGTTAGAAAGATAGACTGGGTAAATCATGAGCATATAATGTTATTTTTCTAACAAAGGATCTTGTACAACAACCACCAAATGAAGCCTGCCTTAACCCGATTGCTAAGGATGCCAGGTATAGTGTGGAATTCTGTGCCTGGAACTGATAAGGGGTATCTGTATCTAGTAAACCCTGCGTGTTTTGGAGGGAGAATGTGAGTCATATCGCTCTCTTGATTCTGGCCATTTTACCAGAGAACAGGAATTCCTAAAAGCCTGACAAAAGTGTGGAGGAAACTGCAATGCATCTGTATATTTATCCACTTGACAGAAGGCAGCCACTAGCATTAAACAGCCCACTATATCAAACTTAGCATGCTTATCCACTAAGAGATGGATTTCCTGAAATGTTAGTCGCTCTCCACTGCATTACTAAAGCATACACACTGGATTTCATCATTGGGCTCACCATCCCGTTAAAATTCCAGGATAATAGTACAAATCATTCTGGTAACAGCAACGACATCAGGCTCATCTTCCTACTGCCTTTATTCCTATAAAATGCTGACTCAACTTTAACATAACATATGGCTATTCATAGTTTCATGGTATAGTACTAGGCTATCTGCCCTAGGGCATTTATAAGCCTAGCCAAAGTGTATGTGGCTTTCGCCAGCTCATGTAATGATACAAAAGTGTACAATTTAAATTAAATTTAGTTTACTGTGCCTCTATCTAGCAGTGACACAGAGATGACCCCCAGGGTAAACCTACGATCACCCATCCATTCGTCCAGATTTCTCTTGAAGAGAGACAGTGAGGGGCTCTGCCTAACATGGACAGGTATCCTGTTCCAGAGTGCGGGAAGCCTCTGGGTTATGAATCTGTCCCTCCAGCATATCCTATTCATATCTGTGCTGAGGTTTAGATCTTTAGCTCTCGTGGCTCTGATGGATTTGGATTTTTTGAGGTGGAGCATGTCCATTAATTCTGAATTGGACATGGCCTTGTACGTAAGGCACAGATCACCTCTGAGCAGGCGGTATGCTACTGAATAGAGCTGGAGCTTTTTCAGTCTGGCAGCATATGACATATGCTAGAGACCCTTGATCCTCTTGGTAAAGTACTTTTGGGGTCTCTCCAGCTGCTGCAGGTGCCGGGTGAGGTACATACCAAATGGGGCATTGTACTCAATCATGGGCCTGATAAGGGAGGAATATAAGGGTACAATGACATCCTTTGATCTGGATGTGAATCCCTTCATAAGGTGGGCAAGGTAGAAGGTCTTTCTAACCACTTTGGCGACGTGGGTGTCAAACGAGAGGTCACTGTCAACCTGGGTCCCCAGGTCTCTGATTACTTTTTCCGTACTTAATGGATTACCACCTATGTGGTAATTTGTGGATACTTTGTTTTTTCCAAAGGGGATGACTATACATTTTTTGGCATTTAGTTTAAGGCCATGACTCTGGCACCAGCCGTTTGTTTCTGTGAGGCCCTTCTGGAGGATGCATGTGCCAGCTGGTGTGTCGACTATGGCGCCTAGTTTGCAGTCGTCTGCGAACTTTGTCAGCCACAACCCCCCTATGTTTGCCTGCACATCTGAGAAATAAATGCCGAACAAGAGGGGTCCCAAGACAGAGCCCTGTGGGACTCCACTTGTGACTGGCTTAGAGTCTGACACAGCTCCAGCTATTCTGACTTTGTGGGTTCTGTCCTTTAGCCAGTTTGCAACCCATCTTGTGACAAACGGGTTTACATTTAAGCTGCTGAGCTTGTCTATGATGCCTGAGTGGGGTATTGTGTCGAAGGCTTTTGCCAGATCCAGGTAGGCTGTATGGACTGCTTTGCCTTCATCGATGGCTCTAGTGACGGTTTCAAAAAAGTCCACCAGGTTTAAAAGACAGGATCTGCCTTTTACAAAGCCGAACTGGGTAGGGTCAATTGTCTGTAGGTCCCCGATGTCTTTGTTTACGAGTTCCATAATGATCCTTTCCATAGCTTTGCAGACCAGGCTGGTCAAGCTTATGGGGCGGTAGTTTCCAGGGTCTGTAGAGGTGCCACTTTTGTGGAGTGGGACCACTGTAGCTGTACACCAGTGTTCAGGGATGTATCCTGTAGCAAGTCTAAGATTAAACAGCGTTCTTATGTGCGGGTTTAGCTCATCTAGGAGTTCACGTAGCACACAACCCGGGACACCGTCAGGTCCCATGGATGCTGTATTTTTAGCTTTGCTGAGGGCAGCTCTCACCTGGACATCTGAGATTTCAGGGAGGTTGCATTCAGCTGAGATATTTATTTTGTCTTTTGGGGGAGAGGGAGGGGAGAAATTTGCACTGAACCTGTCTGCCAGTATGTTGGCAATATCTGTGGGTTCAGTGTATTTTTTGCCATTATGAACTAACTCTGCGCATATCTGAGGGTTTCCGCCCAGGTTTGTAACATAACTGAAGAAGGCCTTGTGATTATCTTTAGTGTCCTTATCGATTTTTCTCTCGAAGTTGGCCTTTGATGATTTTATTAGCGAACGTAGTTTTTTACTAGTGCTGATCAGGGATGCCTTCCCTTTATGGGATTTTGCTCTGTCTTGCAGTAGCTTCCTTCTCTTGTTATAAAGTTTGTTTATGGCTGGGGTCCACCAGATAGGATGCCTGCCTTTGGTGGAAAGGGTCTTGGTTTTATTTGGGATTGTATGATCCATGCATTCTTGGAGATGCCTGTAGAAAGCATTTGTGAAGGATTCAGCAGTGTGGGATGTGGTTTCCACTGGCCCAGGGGGCTTGAAGGATACCATTTCAGTCCTAAGGAGTGTAAAGTCAGCTTTTGAGAAGTTTCTCACTGTGGTCTTTTGTGCTGGGGGTGGAGGTGGGATATGAATATCTAGTGTTATTAGTTTATGGTCTGATCTCACTAGTGAGGGGTATACTTCCGGTGTTGAGCATTTTGTCCCCATGTTTGTGATGATCAGGTCAAGTATATTATTTCCCCTTGTGGGGGAGGTGACTAGTTGTTCCATCGCATTTGAGTTGATGAATTCCAGGAACCTTTGGGCTAGGGTGTTGGGGCTTGAGTAATGCACCCAGTCTATGTTTGGGTAGTTGAAGTCTCCCAATATGATGGTATTTGGTGAGACATTCATATCCTCCAGTGTCTTCAGGAAGGCTGAATGGAGTTTCTGAGATTGCGAGGGTGGTCTGTAGCATGCTACAAGTTGTATAGCAGTTTTACCTACGGTTAGTTGCACATGGATGGTCTCCGATGTTTCGTGCGTTGCCACTAACCTGGAGGTGTGGGTGCCTTTAATGAATATGGACACTCCCCCTCCTTTTGTGGTTCGGCCCAGGTTTTGGGGCCGAAATGCATGATACGAGATATAACCTGGTAGGGCTGGGGTGCTCTCAGGAGCCTTGAACCAGGTTTCAGTTACTGCACAGACATCGATGCTCTCCATACTGAGGAGTGCCAAAACTGCCAATAATAAATTCCTGAAAAAATAGCTTTGCACTGCTGAAACACACCAAGAGGATCTGCCAAAACAGGTAACCTATGGAAAACAGCTCTCATAAATAAGGATGTGTTTTCAAAATAAACTAGCAGCAACAGAGCAATTTACATACCTAGGAGGGGGCCATGTGCTTCTATTCAAAATGCAAGGAATGATGTATATGTACTGTCAAACTAGTAGATGGGAGTAATACACCACAAAATTTCCCCATGTACTACACATCATCCCAGCTGCCTCCCATCCAGCCCATGAAATAAGCTAATTATTAGAAAAACAAAAACTCTAGTAATAAGAATCTATCATTAAGTGCACAGTTAAACTAAAATAACTGTGCCACCACTTCAGGATTATACAATTATGTAGGCATGGAGAAACCAAACCAATGGGATGTGGTTCCACCTCAGCCATACCGCATCAACAGGATGTTCATTAAAAAATGTAACACTACCAATATGAGAAGCAAATCCACAACAGAGTATTGCAGTCCATGACAAGAAATGCAAACACAGTCAAATGGAGTGCTTTGTCTGCAGCAATGTCAAGACCTTAACCATAATCACACCAAATACAAGAGAATACGAAACTAAAGAAACACTGACTGAAGTCTCCTCAATTTCACAAAAACACTAGTTAACTGCAGCACAAAGTCAACAATGAAATGCTCCCTTTAAGTGAGAACTAAAGAAGACCACCAGTTCAACACTGACCTCACATAGCAGCAAACAGGCATGTTCAAAGGAACATTTAGTGATCCAACACTCTCCTTCTAACTAAAGGATAGAAACAATTTCAGGCTCCCGTTATAAATCCTATGAAGTTACAGCATCACCTCTTAGAGAAAATGAACAACCATGACCAGATCTGGTTGTCTATGGAGCAGCCTGTTCCAGGCTCCAGCCTTTTCAAGTTACTTTGCCTCTTGGTAGGTGCACTCTCAGCTTGCAGAACAAAGCATAGCGAAAATTATCTCCTACACAGCCAGACCACAGTCTGAAATGCTTCTTTAACCGTGGTGTCAGCTGAGCAGTTGAGATTGCCAAGTATTTGCAATTCTCCAATCCTAATACCCTTACAAGGGTGTCAACAGCATTGAGAATATTATATCCTTCAAGGCACATGTCTCAAAATGCACTAATATGAGCCAGATCATCAGAGAAAGGTGGTGCTGACGAATGACTACCTTAAAGGCCTTATCTATTTTAAAATTTTCTGTGGTTGAAGTCTAGTCCAGGTGGCCCACTGCTTTATCACATAACAGATATAATTACAGCCATCCTCCTTTTCTGGTATGCCCATAAAATGAAGATTCTTATAGCACCCCTAATCTTCTAAATCCAGCAACTCAGCTTCCATATTCAAGCAGAGCTTCTGTCTTTCCCATGTACTGTTCAGCATCTCCCAACTCAAAATCCATTGTAGCCAGATGGTCAAAGTACAAAGAAAATACAGACTCAACATCCTAAAGTTTACCATCCACCTTTTCTATAAAACGTAGAGAAGGTGGCATTCACCTTTTGCTGTTCCAGCATTATATGACTTAAGTTAACTACCATTTGTTTGCCTACCATTTGTGTAGTCTGGTCAGGAATAAGCAGCACTGAGCACTCAGACAAAATCTGGCATGCTACAGATGCTGGCTGCAGCACCAATGCTTAAAATGTCACTTTTCTTCCTCTTTGGAGCTTTCCTCATCTAAGATTCTACAGCTATAACCTTGCTACTTGTTTTCAAAGTTTTTAAAATAACAAATACCCAAACTCAGCAGAAATGCCTTCGCAAAAGGCAAAGGAGGAAAGAGCCAAGATTCAGAGTGCGCTATTCAGCCTCCATCTTAAATGATAGTCGGCAACAGGATTCTTGGATAGGAACATGCAACCCTGTAAAAACTGTTGGGGAACCTAGAAGCAGGGGTGTGGAAGTCTAGCTCCAAAATGTATTGATAATGCATCCTCCAAAGCTGGAAGAGTAGCTAAGGGTTTTGGCCTTCACAAACTCAGATGTTCCTTATATCTTTTCTGGACTATCTTTTGAAATAATCTTTCATTCTGTTGAGCATCTACAAATGAGAAACCTTCTGGCGGGGGAGGGGGGGTACGGTGTCCGGTGTCCTTAATATCAGGCTCACAGGTAAAAGAGGAGCATATCTGATCCACATAGGCCAGTTCATCCACTAAGGAGTCAAGAGTCCGATTCCTTAAGTGGGGATATTTCCATGCTCCTTTTTAAAGTAGGGATCCCAGACACAAATGCCTGGTCTTACAATGGTTGCAGGTTCTTGAGAAAATAAAAAGTAGAAAGCCTTAAGCCAGCTTCATCAGATACTGTAAGATGCATGGGGCACAGAATGGGAGGAGAGCTTTCCCAGCTTAAGCAGAGGCAATACGGTAAATGCCAGAGACTTGAATGTCTTGGCCCTGTTTTTTGGGAGTGGTGGCCACCAAAGAGCTCTCAAAAAGCTGACAGGTGCTGCTGATCTCTCTTTTATAGTGGCAGACATCCTCATATAGCAGAGTTGAGGGAATACTGTCTTCAGATATCCAGTTACAGGCATCTATATTAGATACCCAAGTTGCGGTATCCAATCTTACCAAATGCTGCATTATTCAGCTTGGGAGTAGTGCTACTCTCAAGAGCATATGAAGGTGTCCTGTAGGGCCTAACCATAGCTCACAGTCCAAGTAGATGCCATGAGTTGGGGGCTGCAAAAGCACCTCCCTAGATCCAATGTCCTCAGCCCCAGAGAGGCCTTCAAACACATGTCATTGGCCATCCAGAATTCCCTCTCTCTCATGCACCCCCCCCCCCTTTTTTTTTTTTTTTTTTTTTTTGAGTGGGACATCTATGGACGACTTTGCTGATGCCATGGCAGCCTTGTACAAGGCATGCAGCCTCTTCTGATTCAGAGAGTCCTGCAGATTTGGCTCTCTGCTTAATGGCCTTCTCGATGAATCACAATGGGAGCAGGGGGTATAATTGTGTTCTATCACCAAGTAAAATAAATACTGACTATGAGTGTCTTTGTATGAAATTTGTTTCCACGCTGTAACACAGGCATTAACTTTAAAGTCTAACATTTATAGCACTGATACTCAGCATCTCCTCAAATTGTAAAACATACACACATGGCATTTTTTTCCTCAACAGTGCATCTTTCTGTACTCTGGAAGCCAGGCCAAACAGACAAATGATGCTTAGCAACTTGCAAAAAAAACTTCATTATTATTATTATTATTTTGGCTTTTCCTGGTTAAGGGTCACCACAGCGGATCACCTGTCTGCTCATAATTGGCAGTGGAGTTTTACGGTGTCGAGTTGCCAGCCCGGCGCCCAACCTTCCACAGAAGGCACACACGCATACACTCATGTCTAGGGCCAATTTAAAGTGTCCAATCCACCTACAGCATGTCTTTGGGATATGGGAGGAAACTGGAACACTGGGAGGAAACCCACGCAACCACAGGGAGGACAAGCAGACTCCGCACAGAAGGCACCCCACCCGAGAATCGAACTGAAGAACCTCTTGTTGCGAGGTGGCAACGCTAACTGCTGCATTGCAAAAAAAACTTCATAACAGTGTTAAAACAACAGGTAATGTCCCTCTTTTATACTAGAAATCAGGTTAGACATTGGGCCTTCTGTGGCAGAAGTTCCAAGTGTTATAATTAACAGTCAACAATACAATGAACAACATCATGTGTGGCAGATTTTGGAATGTGCACTTTTTGCACATTCAATACTTACTTTCAAATGATGAATTCTACAGTAACTCTCTGAATTACAGAGTTAAAGAGTATAGCCAGACAGTCCAAGAATGCCAAAGTGTATTCTTTATGAGCTTAATTTTTTGGGGATCCTGACAGAGTGAACCCGGTCATCTCTCTCAGTTCAAGATTCCTTACACCATCTCTGCAACAACCACAGAGCAAAATATTTAGCAGAATTAGCAAAACTGAAAAGGTGTGCTCTACTGACACATGCACTGCTGGGAACAGCGAGGAGAGTGCATGGTTCAGGAGAGGCAGCAACTACATTCTCTACAGGTATGTACAAGTAGATGTACAACTTCCACATTTCTAGCTACTTCCTAAAGTTACACTTTTTTCTGTTACTCTCTGCAGTCTTAGATTAAAATATTAGCAAAGAAACTGACACAAATACTACTCAAGGCAAAAGACTGACTTTGATGAACCAAATAAACAAGAGTTTCTAAAGTGATAAAAAGTTGAATAGTACAGGTCTGTTCTGGTTACTGAGGCTTGTGCTCCCTCTTCTTGCACATGTCATGTTATCCAAACAGATTTCTTATATTCTAAGTTAGCTCCCTTCCGCATCATTACAGAACACAAGCAGTCACAATTTTGCACTGTATCCCTAACTGCATGAATCCAAAATGAATGTACTCTTACCCCCTTAATAGCCCATATAGATTACAGTGTTCACTTCTGGAGACTCACCTTTGCAAGGATACAGACAGGACAAAAGCAGATCAGATGAGGGCAACAAAATGGTGCAGGATCAGGCAAATCAATAAGAGTGTCAAGTATCAAATTACATTACATTACTTTTTTTGACAACAGAAAGAAAAATCCTCTCAGTCTCCTGGCATCTCATGCACATGGAGTCCCGGAGGATAAAGTTAGTGCGTTTCTTTATGACCTAAACCATTGAGTCACTCATTAGCCCCGACTACCATCTCATAGCACCTCTGTCCTTACATCCGAACACGCTATGAGACGATAGGAATTGCAAGCTGTAACCCCCCCCCCCCCCCCGAGTGCCTTCCACAGAAGCATGTAACTGTTATGTAGGTTTGTAGATCAGCTTAGTGTAAAACAAGCTGAAATCGTAACTGAATTTGTCTACCTAATACAGTTACAATTCAGCGTGTTTTTCCATGCTGGTCACATTAAACTTTTAGGAGAAAATCTCCTTTCAAAGTGTTTGCTCAAGAAAGTGGTGGTAGCCAATCGGATTCCTGCAATCCAAGCCACCACTTGTATAACACCTCCACCCCCCAGCCTGTTTCTTTTGTCATACCCAAATAATTGGAGGGTCCAGCAGCAGGTATTTCCTTTCTTTTTGCTAATATTTGCTGATTTTACCTGCTGCTGGATTCCTCTTTTTTATTTGGGTACGAACTGCAAGGACTGCTGTTGCAGAAACCACATTGGTTTGGTGGGTCTTACTAGGAAAGTACAGTTGTGTACACTTACCATAAATGTAGATGTTAGAGTGTATTCACTGTTGCAGTCATTACATTTGGGTAATCCTGCTGGCAAGTTGCCTTCAGTCGACCTGAATTCCAAAGTCCTGGGTCCTTCGTTGGCTGCTGTTGCCCCTTCCCTGACGTCAGGTAGTCAGGGGTATAAAAGAAGCAGCCAACGCCATTTTCTTTTTCTTGACCCAGATGTCAGGTGCCCCCAAAAAGGGTAGCCAAAATTTTTATATATATATATATATATATATATATATATATATATATATATATATATATACATACACATACATATACATAAAATTACATGCACCAATATAAACCTGACCTTCATCCACAAGCAAATACACCACATAGGTTGTATAAATCAGAGAAGGAAAGATAAGTTCCAGCAGAAAAAAGGGGGATGGCGGGTGTGTAACCTGGACTGCAACAGTGAATACACTCGAACATCTACATTTATGGTAAGTGTACACAACTGTACTATGTTCTTCGTGTTTCACTGTTGCAGTCATTACATTTGGGTAGAGTCCCAAAGCTATGGTTAGAAGGCTGGAGCTAAACAGCATTAGGAGCGGCTATGAGGCCCTGCAGAACTACAGTGGCAAAGCCTGCCCTGGATTTAGAATAGAGTGGCAGATGATAGTGCTTTGTAAAGGTGTGCACTGAACTCCAAGTAGCTGCCTCTAAAATGTCTTTGGTTGGTACTCCCCTGAGAAAGGCTGAAGTGGCTGCAGCTCTGGTTGAATGTGGCCTAATGCCCTTAGGCACTGGCTTGCCGTGTTGAAAATAGCAGAAACGAATGCAGTGGCCTACCCACTTTGAAATAGTCTGTTTTGAGATAGCCTTTCCTTGTGATCCTGCAGCATATGCTACTAGTAATTGCTCTATCTTCCTGGAAGCTTTGGTTCTGTCCAAGTAGAATCTAAGTTGTCTGTGTACGTCCAAGGAATGCAGAATTCTCTCCCTCTTGTTCTGTGGATTTGGATAAAACGTTGGCAGATGAATGGTTTGGTAAGAGCCACACTGGACACCACTTTAGGTATAAATGTCAGGTTTGTCCTCAGAGAAACCCTGTCTGGATAAAAGGTTCCACAGCCATGAGTGCCTGTAGCTCTGAAACTCGTCTTGCAGAAGTTATTGCTAGGAGCAGATCTGTTTTCCAAGATAAAAACTTTATATCAGCAGTAGCAGCTGGCTCAAAAGGAGGCAGGGTGACTTTTTCCAAGACATAGTTAAGGTCCCATGCAGGCATTGGTGATCTCCTTGGAGGCCTTAAATATTTGGCTCCTCTGAGGTACTGCTTTAATAAGGGATGAGAAAATATTGGTGGCTCTGTATTGTAATGAGCCGAAATGGCAGAGGCATGAATTTTAATGGATGAAAAAGATAGGCTTTTGTCCAGCATCTCAGTTAAGTATTGCAAAATCTGAGGAATATTTGGCACAGCTGTATCAGTTCCTTATGCCTGGTTCCAAGCACAGAATCTCTTCCATTTTCCAGCATAAGATTTTCTAGTACAAGGCCTTCTGGCTTCCAAAATGACATCCATCACAGCTTTACTGACAGGTGTGTTTTGTATGACTATATTATCCGCCATGCTGCCAGGTTTAAAGTCCTGAGTTGGCTGTGCAGGATCTGACTGTTTTGCTGGGACAGTAGATGAGGTATTTGAGATAAGGTTCAAGCTGGGCATTGAGACAAGTTCCTTAGGATTGGAAACCAGTACTGGCGGGGCCAGTCTGGGGCAATCAGTATCATTTTTGGCTTCTCCTGTCTGACCTTTACCTTGGGGAGGAGAGGCAGTGGGGGAAAGGCATATACTGACAGGGCGTCCACTTTCCATGTTTGTCTGTGATAAGTCCTTGTGCAGAATCTTTTTAGTTGGTAGTTGTGAGGGGAGGCAAATAGATCTATGTCCGGGCATCCCCATTTCCTTGTTATCATGCTAAAGACTTGTGGATCCAGCTGCCACTCGTGCGGATCCATGAGGTTTCTGCTTAGTTCGTCTGCCAGACTGTTTTCCCTTCCTGGCAGGAATTATGCCTGCAGATGTACTTGGTAAGTTAATGCTGTGTCCCACAAAGTCATGGCTAGTCTGCAAAGGGGGTAAGAATGTGTGCCCCCCTGTTTGTTTATATACCACATGACCGTGGTGTTGTCTGTCTTTATCAGTAGTTGTCCCGGATGAAGTAGGTCCTTGAAGGCTGTCAGGGCATTTTGAACAGCTAGCATCTCTTTTTGATTGATATATAGATGCATTTGGGTTGAGAACCATGTGCCTTGAATGCATCTTCCTGCCATGTGGGGCCCCCAGGCATAATTTGATGCATCCGTTGATAGTGTCTGCCTGGCTGGGGGTAATGTGAATGGCTGTCCCTTGTTTTGGTGACAAGCCTTTGCCCACCATCGAAACTCCTGTTGTAGGCAGGGAATGAGAGTAATCATTGTTTCCAGGCTGTGGCAATGTTGAGTCCAAACCCTTTTTAGGTGCCATTGAAGTTTCCTCATATGCAGTCTCGCATATGGAATTAATAGGATGCAGGATGCCATGAAGCCCAAAGCCTGCAGAATTTTTCTTGCAGATAATTGGGCCTTTGTTGCCAACATTTTGAAATAGGTAGTCAGTTGCCTTTGTCTGTCTGGCGTGAGATAAGCCATCTGGACAGTTGTATTTAAGCTTGCACCCAGGAATATTATCTCTTGAGAGGATACTAGTTTTGATTTCTTTTCATTGACTGTGTAACCTAGGCATGTTAGAAGTCTTTTTACAAATGCTAGATGCTGTAGAAGAATGTCTTTGCTCTCTGCTTGAATTAGACAGTCGTCCAAGTAAGGATATATTTGTATTCCTCTGTCTGCAGAATGCAATTACTGGTGCCAGGCACTTTGTAAAGACCCTGGACGCAGTAGATAAGCCAAAGGGCAGTGCAGAGAACTGGTAATGCATTGAACAAGCCTTGAATCTGAGGTATCTTCTGCATAATTGTTTGATTGGGACATGCAGGTATGCCTCTTTTAGGTCTAGAGTCACAAGCCAAGCGTTCTTGCCCAGCATGGGCAGTAGCTGCTGCAGAGTCAACATCTTGAATTTTGGTATATCCAGGAATGTATTCAGAATAAATAGATCCAGTATTGGTCTCCAGGCCTTGTCCTTTCTGGGTACCAAGAACAGTCTTGAGTAAAATCCTTGTCCCTGCTCTTGCTCTGGTACTTGTTGAATGGCCCCCATGTGCCTCTGCCCATTGATTTTTTGGCAGATCTGGCCAGCCATTTGCCTTTGGCAGGATATGGAAATGGAACTTCTAGCCTTGTGACACAATATTTAGAACCCACTTGTCCTGAGTTATAATGTGCCAGTTTTGAGAAAAATGTGCTAATTTTCCCCTTAAGGGTGCTGCCAGGAGATAAGTGCTTGGTGCAGGCAGGGGGAAGTCATTGGGACTGTTTCCCATATGGTTGTGATTTGTCTTCTCCAACTTTGAGGTAGAAGCCCCGCATTGCTTTGACCTGTAAGAACCTTGCGTCTGGGATCTGCCTCTAGGGCATCTGCATCTGCCCCTTTGAGGTCTGTCTAACAAAGGAAAGGACCAATTCTTTGTAGGCCAGTGTCTACTAAACCTAGGTGGCTGTACTTGTAAAAAATCTTTGACAGTTTGCATAGATTTAGCTTTGTCCTCCATTTTCTTTAACACCTCTTCTGCCTTGACACCAAACAAAGTGTCAAGCTGTAAAGGTGCATCTAATAATTTAACTTTGACATGATCAGGCAGATTTTGTTCCTTTAACCAAGCATGCCTCCTAATTACAGGACCCATAACTGCGGCCCTGCAGGAGGCCTCCAAAGAATCAAAACCACATTGCAAAGTACGCTTTCCAACCTGTTCAGCTGCATGCAATAAATCCTGCATGTCCTTGTTTTCTGCACATTCAGAGTTTAATAACATTTTCTGTTTAAGCAGTGCTATGACATGTTGCTGATACTTGAGCATATGAAACTGACAGTTTAAGGCCCTTATAGCCAAGGTAGCAGATGTATAAACCTTTTTCCCCCATCTATCCAGTGCCCTAGAATCTCTGTCTGAGGGGGGTAGGGTTTTTTGCAGCGGAAGCCTCAACTCCTTTGGGACCCTGTGAAAAAGTTTCTGGGTCTGCAGAAGGGTTTTTAAAAAGGAATTTATGAGAGTCAGGAACCCTGTAATATCTGTCAGGCTTAACAGGAGCTGGAGGTAAGGAGTCAGAGGTAAGACTAGACTCCAAAAACACATCATCTACAATGTCTAACACAGGTGGAATGGCTAGTGGCCTGTGTTGAGGTAGTAAAAGGAAATCTCTGAGCCTCTTATTAGATTCTGAAAAATCTTGGTTCTCCCAGTGGAAATGCTCCCTCATGGTATGCAAGGTTTCCCCAAAAGAATAGTCCTCTGGAGAAGAAGCTGAAGGTATAGATTCTTCAGCATCAGAATCCTCATAGGGGGTAAGAAAATATTCCTGATCAGAAGAGGAATCAGAAGAAATACAAACCTGATCTGAAGATTCATAAGTCAATCTCTTGCCTAGGCCTCTTATCAGGAGGGGGATGGGAACCCCTGATCAAGGTAATAAAGTCTTCAGCCATTTTGAGCATCTGTTTTTTGGGCATAGAGGCCTGTCCACGTGGCTCTTGAGTTTGTTTCTTTGCTTTAGAAGGTGCTTTAGTCTTTGCCTTTGTAGCTGAAGTTGGCTTAATGTAAAGATGTTTAGGTCTGAATACATCCTCAGAAGCCGATGCCTGCTCAGTGGCTCCAGATCCATCTGGAGGAATAGTATCAGAGGCTCCAATACCTTGAGTTTCCAACGGCATGGCCGACTCCACGTGGGAGTAGGTAGCGGCCTGCGACTCTAAAAGTAGTGGGCGTCAGGGGCTGCGAAAGCGCCTCACTGAGAACCGTTGAACCGGCGGCGACTGGCTTAGGAGAAGCTTCGTCGTCGGTTTTGGGCCTCAGTTGTCTATCTCTCTCCTTTTCTTTGCGTTTTTTTGTGAACTCCGGTAGTCGGATGGCTATCCGACGACATTTCTGGATAATTAAACCGGCGTCCAAAATAGTTTAAAGCAAAATAATACTGACGCTTAATAGTGCGTTGGTTAAATCTAGCACAAAACCGACAACCAGAAACATTGTGATCAGGGCCTAGGCAAGGAATACAGTAAGAATGAAAGTCCTTAGGAGGTATTTGCTTTCCACAAGAAATACAATTATTTACTTTTTTTGGCATCGGACTGGAGCAAGAAAAAAGTTTCCCCAACGGGTTACTTAGCTTTATTGAAGATTTCGGATCTGAAACTCGAACATGAAAATCTCAGGAGTCGGCCGACCGGCACTTACGAACTGCTTCTGCTTTGGGCACCACGCAAGGAAGACTGAAGGAAATGGCGTTGGCTGCTTCTTTTATACCCCTGATGACCTGACGTCAGGGAAGGGGCGACAGCAGCCGACACAGGACCCAGGACTTTGGAATTCAGGCCGACTGAGGGCAACCTGCCAGCAGGATTACCCAAATGTAATGACTGCAACAGTGAAACACAAAGAACATCTACCCATTCCCCTTCTGCTGTACTTTTTGGCCCAAGAACTGTTTTTCTTGTTCTTCAGGTAAGCAATATATTATTATAAGCAGATTACTGTATACCTTACTGTAGTGCAGGTTGTAAGTTCTTCAAACCTAGAAAGTAGACAGAATAACAGGTTTCGCATTAGTAAGAATTTTCTGACAGTACGAAGTCTGAAACTAAATTGTCTGCCACTATTTTCTACCTTCAGTCGTTAATGACTTCCTAGTACATATGTTATGTCTAGCTTCCAAACATCAGTTTCTCATTCAGTCTGATGTTCTCTGCTGGAGAAGTTACGCTTTTAAGAAGCTAATCACAGAAATGTAAAAAGCGTCTGTTTTTGATTTAACTTTTGGTCACTTGGGATTTACTCGAGTTCTTCAGCAGTCTGGAGCAATTGTTAATTTGTATATGGGTACAGTAATAGTTCAGCGAGACTTTCTGATCATTTTATTAAAACCCACCTACTGACAATATGTGTAAAATCCTTGTCCTTTTCGATTTTTGTTCATTTGTTCAGGGGGGGGCTTGTTTTTTATTTGAGAATGAGCAGTCGGTGTAATGCATCTGGGCTGAATGCCAACTGTCTGGGTCACACACGTTTTGTCAAACAGATTTAGCACTGCTGTCTGGAGATAGGTTGCCTGTTGAGACTTGACGAGCACCGAGATTTTTTTCCCCACTAATAGAAGTGTTGACCTTTCTTTTCTGAAGTATGTAGTGGGGTAGGGTATAAAAGTAAAATGTGTACTTTTTAAACAGCAGCACTGCATGCCAAAAGATCCTACTGCAATGAAACTTGGGACTGTTTTGACAGATTTATAGATTACTGGGAAGTTTGCGATTAAAAATCTGAAGTCCTTGTCTGGAAGTCAGAACAAATGATCCTTGTACTTCATGAGCATAGTATTAGTTTCCTCACGTAAACGTGCCAAAGTGACATACTGCAAATAAAATAAGGGTGTTTCTAATTTACTATGATATAATTACTATCATTTTAGTGACTGGTTGAGATAATACAGTCTTACAGCTGTATATGAAAATCATTCCACCTGCAGGTAGTTTTTTGAATCTGCTAGCTCCACTTTTTGGCCAAGAAGCTAGACTTTATATAGTTTATGAAAGCAGTTTATTTCATTGAAGTTTTCTGAGACTGTGTCGATTGTGTTTGTCTACTGTTTCGAGTCTTTGGCATATAACTCTGCTAGTGAAAGTACCATGAAGAAAATGGGTAAGTCTATGAAACATAGCAGACATCTTAACCTACAGCAAACTAGGCATGTTTCTGGGAAGGTAAAGGGGTAGTGTATAGGTAGGTATGGGCATACAGTGGATGGGAATCCGTGGATGCATACTTTAAAGTATAGTGATATGACAGGATTTTTGGATCGAGGTTGTCATATCAGGATAACGCTCGGAACTCAAACTTTGTATGTATGGGCATCACCACATAAACACATCGCCTTAATTCCTAGTTGGCTGTCCTGTTCTAGTCTGTGCATGGTGTGTATAAGTGGGCCATGGTTCTTGTCAGTTTGTAGCAATATCATCTGGCAGCAGCTCTATCGGTATGCAAAGGCAAAGAAACAAGTGTTTAACAGTTGGTCCGCAGTTAACGCTTATATGCATCTGTCTGTGTATCTGCCTGCATCTTTTTATTTGTTTATTTATTTGAGTTCAGCATTGAAGGTAACATGACTAACTTTTGGGGTACATCAAAAGTCAAAGTAGCCTTCCCAATGCAGCTTCCTTTGCTGGGTTGCACTGAGCTGAATTAAGCAACAGTTTTCTGTTTTGTCGGGACTCATGGCGCTTGCTGTTTTGAACCTAAATACTACAAAAGTGTTACTTCTAAAATTTCTAATTTTAGAGCAGTGGAGTCTGCTGGACATCTTAGAGCAGTGGAGTCTGCTGGACAGAATTACAGGGGTTGTAAAGTCAAGTTCTGTAGATGAAGTACTCACTCGACCACTGAGCTGCACTGCACGTTATGTAGGTTTTAGGAAACTTACTCATCTGAATCTCGCTAACGAGCTGGTGTTCTGTCCCAAGATCATTTTGTGCATCGCTTGTTTGAGTGACAGAAAGTATTTTACAGTATACTTAAAAATGAGGATTATATAACATGTTGTTGCTTTTGACTTGTTTGCATCATTCATGTAGAACAATGGAGTACTCATCTTTGTCTACAGACTAGACCAGTGGTTCCCAAACTGGGTGCCACGGCACCCTGGGGTGCCGTGCAAAGATTCCTGGTATGCCGCCAAAAAATGTTTAAAAAAAATACCATAAAAAATGCTGAGAACTCAGAATAAACTGAGGTAATGCCAAACTTCCGAGCTTAGTCCATGGCAAGCCCCAACTTCCGTTTCACTCAACCATTCCAGGTGCTGCTGTGTCTCCCGCCAGGCGTTCCTCCTGTGTGCATGCCAATCACTTCCTCCGTGGTGGGGAGAGGCGCTTATGGAAGCACGACACTGAGTGCCTGGCCCTTTAACTGTGCTTTTTTCTCCAGTTAGCTCTGGAGCTCCGCTCATTCCCGTCAGCTGTTTCCAGCCTGCACCTTTAAGGCGGTGAGGGAGGAAAGAGAGAGCAGGTAACAAGGAGCGATAGCACGGTGCAAACAGTAGCTGCAGGCGGCAGCGACGGGATGGTAACCAGTGCGGGACAAGCAATGAGCTCCTTATCCAGAACCGGACCGTTTGTCCAGTGAGCAGGATAGCCAGCACTGAAAACCAAGAGGAAATTATCAGAGGAAAGCAAAATAATATTTTCAGCGGTGATACCTTACAGCTGGAGCCTGGCTCAATAAGGCAATTTTTGTTTACCTTCTCCGTCAGATTCTTTTAGGATCATTCCGAACTGTAAGTGTAAGTTCAATGTTTTTTTTGGTTTTACTGCGTTTTAATATGAGAACTTTGAAGGAGGGAGTCAAGGGGCAGTTCCTGTTGGTGGGGTGGGACAGTTGGTGGGGTGAGTTGGAGCACAAAGGTTTCATTTTAGGTGTAGTCAGTCATAGGATATTAGTTGTAACGCACTGCTTTGTAACCTACTTTTGAGACTTTTAAGCTGTTTATGGTTATCGGACTTGCGTTTGTTGAAAATAATAATAATTATTGCAGTGCGCCAGTGTTTAGTTTGCATAATGACTTTGTCTGCTTGTTTGTATGTCAAGTATGAACGCTCATGGCTTGAAAGTCCACATGCCATGTGGCAAACAGACAGACGTCAGAATCACTGTCGGTTGTTATTGTTGTTGGGGAGCTCTGAGTAATTTTGAGTGTGCATACACTTTTTTGTAGTGTACTGTTTGCATCCATGTGTAAAATGCATGCTCCGATTCAAATGGAAAATGATAAACCAGAATGATGCAAACAGCCAATCAGCTTGTTCAAATTTAAGATTGGACCAATTATAAACCAAATAATTTTTGCACCTAACTAACAATCGGGCAACACTGTGCGTGATTACGTGAACTTTGTTGTAAGAGAGGTGAAGAGAGAGGTTGAATTGCGCATTAAATAAGTATTGTTTTTTTTGTAACAATGGCCTCTACCTCAAAGCATCAAGTGGATTACACTCCCGAAGATGAAAGTAGTAACTGTGAGAGTACCAGTGGAAGTTGTATGATTGCTGAACAGCCAAAAGCCAAGGCTTCTGCTGTTAAGAAAACAAGGCTTTATTCAGATAATTATGTCAATTATGGTTTTACATTTGTGGAGAAACAGGACATGCAACACCCATGTTGCATTATATGCCACAAACTTTTATCAAATGAAGCCATGGTTCCCAGTAAGCTGCAGCGCCATTTAAAAACAAAACATCCTGCTGCTGCTAAGAGAGATCAACTTTATTTTAACTTGCTACAATCTCAACATAAACAGGTTCAGTTTTTTACAAAAGCAGTTACAGTTTCTGACAAAGCGCAACTTGCCAGCTTTCAAGTGGCAGAATTAGTTGCAAAAAGCATGAAGCCACATACTGTTGTGGAGACTTTGATAATGCCAGCATGTCGGCTGATGGTGAAAACAATGTTAGGTGATGAGGCAGAGAAAGTTATTGCAAAAATACCATCATCTAACAATACTGTTGCACGAAGAATTGAAATGATGTCTGATGATATTAATTACAGTGTTTGCAACCAGCTCAAAATCTGCAAGAGATTCTCTCTCCAACTCGATGAATCTACAGACATCAGTGGTAAAGCGCAATTAATGGCATTTGTAAGGTATCCAAATAAACAGTCACTTATTGAACAGTTTCTGTTTTGCAGAGAGCTAATTCAGACACGTGGAGAAGACATATTTAAGTGTGTATGCACATTTTTGAGCAACATGGATTGTTATGGCAATGGTGCACCTCAATTTGCACAGATGGAGCGCCTTCTATGACAGGATGTGTCCGTGGATTCCTGAGTTTGGCAAAAGCAACTAATCCAAACATAACCACAACGCACTGTTTCATTCACAGGAAGCCCTTGTAAGTAAAACACTGCCATCTGATCTACATACTGTCTTACGTGAAGTGGTGCGAATTGTTAATTACATCAAGTCGCATCCAGCCAAAAGCCGACTGTTTTCAGAACTGTGTAAAGATATGAGTTCTGATTATATCACTGTTTTGCTACATAATGATATCAGATGGCTGTCCAGGGAAAAGTTCTCGCGTGTTTGCGAACTTCACCTTGAATTGAAAACATTTTTCTTCAAAATCAACCACACAATGAATTTGCAACATTACTGTCTGATTCCTCCTGGACCAGTAAAGTTTCATACCTTGCTGACATATTTGAAGTCCTGAATTCAGTGAATTTAGGTATGCAAGGTGTTGATGCTAACATTCTTTCCGTCACCGACAAACTGGAAGCATTTAAGCATAAAATTGATTTGTGGCAACAGGAAATAGAAACAGCAACTTCAATTCACATGTTTCCAAATGCAGCACGAGCTGATCCTGGAGGAGTTGCATTACACGACCTGATTCTTGAACATTTAGCTTTACTAAAACAGCAGCTTCAGCACTACTTCCCATCTCTTGATACATCTGACAAAGATTGGGTTAGGAACCCTTTTCATCAGCACAAGAATTTGACTGGTCTTTCACTAACAGAGAAGGAACAGTTAATCGATGTTGAAACAGACAGATCATTGCAGCTCAAATTTAACTCAGTTAATTTGGCACAGTTTTGGCTTGAAGTTGAAGCGGAACATCCTAACATTGGAGCAAAAGCCATTGAGGTACTGTTGCCTTTCTGCACCACTTACCTGTGTGAAAAAGCATTCTCTGCGATGACTTCCATAAAAAGTAAGCAGAGAGAGAGACTTCGAGATGTAGAAAACGATTTGAGAATATGCTTGTCGAAAATTCCGGCCGGCCTCTCCTACTATATTGCAGAGTTGTGGGTCAACTGTGAGGATGCCCCAATACTTAAAATAGATATTTCTAATTTCATTGACATCCTGTGTGTAATATATTGACACCTTAGTTCCAGTATTATATCCTGAAGTATCAATTAATGTGTTATTTCCATCATTCTCTTCTTCTACTCTACTCATAAAATAGGAAGACGCCCTATTTTTCCTAAGTGTTTCTACCCCTTCAAAGCCTTCACTAATTTCTCCTTTACTATAGGCTCTATCTATTAACTGATAGTTAAGGTTGGACAGTTCACTGTGAAATCCTACTTCAGTGGGATTAAGACGGAAGACCCTCATGGCTTGTCCTATCACAATGTTTCTAAATACAAACTTGGGGTGCATGCTTGTTCTATGTAATTGTGAGTTCCTATAACATGATTTTCTAAAGACGCCAGTGTTCAATAAACCACTAGGGAGTCTTTCTATATACACATTCAGAAAAGAAACTGAGGTCAATGATGCATTCATTGTGAATTTCAAATAGGGGGTTAACATATTAACTTCTTCTAGAAAATCCCCTAATTCTTTTTCACTAGCTGTCCACACCAAAAAAAGGTCATCTACAAAGCGTACATAAAACTTTAGACCTCTTAAAGCCAAGTTCAAATAATCTATACATTTCCCAGTCAGCCATAACTAGATTGGCGTAGCTATTGGTACATGAAGTGCCCATAGCCACGCCATCTTTTTGTATGTAGAGTTTTTGGTTAAAAGTAAAAATATTATTTGTTAACACAATACCCAACAACTTGCATAAGGTGTCTCTAGAAGGTCCAGGAGAATAAGAATTAATTTCCAAGCATCTTCGTATACATTCAGTGCCCTCACTATTAGGAATCATAGTAAGCAGGGACTGGATGACTAATATAACTAGCCAATATGGTAAATCTATAGGTAAATCTGTCATCTTTTCATACAGCATCAAAAGAAATTGTTTAGTGTCTTTCAAAATATAACCATATGTATTAACTATTGGACTAAGACAATGCTCTAGATATAAAGATATAGGTTCTGTAACCCAACCTCATCCAGCAACAACGGGTCTCACTGGGGGATTAAGAGAGTGTTTGTGGACTTTGGGTGGAGCTTGTATACTTGGAATCAATGGATAATTAACATGAAAAAAATGGTTTTGTTGTTCAGTAATCATTCCATTATCTAATAAATCTGCTAATAATAACATAGATATCTCATCAATACACCTTTCTACTTGACTAGACACAATACAACAGTAAAAATGTGAATCTTTCAACATAACTTTTTCTGTCCATCACAAAGTACAGTTTTGTACCTACCATAAATGTAGATGTTCGAGGATCCACATTGCTGCAGTCCTAACTATTGGGGTAGTCCGCTGTCCAGTCGGCCCGAATACCAAAGTATTGACGCCGGTCAGGGCGCATTAGACTGGCGTCAGTACGTCAGGGTACTAATGCGCATGACCGACGTCATATCCTCAGTCTTTTCTTGCCCCAGATGTCAGAAGACCCTGAAAAGATAAGGCCAAAAACCAAAACTCCCAACATATCTGCACCAAAATATATACAAAATATACAAAAGTAGCAGAATATAACCTCACCTACACAACCACCCCTAAACACAGAGGGGAAGGAGGGAGGGTAAATTGGACTGCAGCAATGTGGATCCTCGAACATCTACATTTATGGTAGGTACAAAACTGTACTATGTTCTTCATTCCACATTGCTGCAGTCCTAACTATTGGGTAGAATCCCAAAGCAGAGGTAAGGGAGGCTGGCAAATCATAATGAAGCAGGAGCTGATAACATGCCTTGCAAAATAGCTGTGGCAAAACCAGCCCTAGACTTAGAGTAGAGAGGAAGGTGGTAATGCTTAGAGAAAGTATGCACTGAACTCCAAGTAGCTGCCTCCAAAATATCCTTAGTTGCCACCCCTAAAAAGCTGTTGAAGTGGCAGCCCTAGTGGAATGAGGCCTAATCCCAGCTGGAATCTCCTTGCCATGATGGGAATAACAAAATGCAATGCAAAACCCAATCCACCTAGAAATAGTTTGTTTTGACACAGGCTTGCCCTGAGAACTCAAAGCAAAAGAAACAAACAACTGCTGAGACTGCCTAAAATTCTTAGTCCTGCTCAAATAATAACGAATTGCCTGTGTACATCTAAAGTGTGCAAAATCTTTTCCCTTATTTTGGGGATCTGCATAAAACGTAGGCAAATGAATAGTTTGGTTTAAAGCCACACTAGAAACCACTTTAGGCATAAAGGAAGGATTAGTACGTAATGATACCCTATCCTTATGAAAATCAAAAAGCCTCAACCGCCATAAGGGCCTGTAACTCAGAGAGCCTGCTTGCAGAAGTAACGGCCAACAAAAAAGCAGTCTTCCATGACAAGTATTTCAGTTCAGCAGTAGCTGCAGGCTCAAAAGGTTGTAGAGTAAGTTTCTCCAACACAAAATTGAGATCCCAAGCAGGAGTAGGAGCTCTACGGGGTCTTATATTCTTTGCCCTCTAAGAAATTGCTTGAACAAAGGATGTGAAAACAATGGTGGGTCACAATCATAGTGAGCTGAAATTGCTGCAGCATGAATCTTAATGGAAGAGAAAGACAAACCTTTGTCCAATAACTCAGTAAGATATTGAAGAGCCACACTCAAATTAGGCTCTGAAATCTCCAAATTCTTTGCTGCAGTCCAAAATAAAAATCTCTTCCATTTTTCTGTACACTTTCCTTGTACTAGGTCTTCTGGATTCCATAATCACATTTAAAACTTGTTGAGGAAGTTGAGACCTGCTGTCTTTCAAAACAGAATATGCCAGGCTGTTAGATGAAGAGAGTGAAGCTTGACATTGAGCAGACCGTCCTTCTGAGACAACAGATGTGGAATCAAGGGTAAAGGCCATGGAGGCTTCTTTACCAGACTCCTCAGTAATGGGTACCAGTGCTGCGAGGCCAATCTGGAGCTATTAAAATCATCCTTGGCTTGTCTTGTCTGACCTTTAGAAGCACCTTTGGAAGAAGAGGCAGAGGTGGAAACGCATACACATGAAGATTTTTCCAACTGAAAGAAAGAGCATCCACTTTCCAAGCTGTGTGATGAAACCTCTTTGTGCAAAACTTTGGCAGCTGGTGGTTTAGTGGAGAAGCGAACAGATCTATGTCTGGAGTTCCCCAGGACACTGTCAACTTTTGAAATACATGAAGATCCAGTTTCCACCGTGGGGATCCATGATTTGTCTGCTTAACACATCTGCTAAGGAGTTCTGTGCTCCGCAGAAACCTTGCCTGAAGAGTTAGTTGCAAGCTTAGCGCAGTCTCCCATAAAATCATTGCTTGCCTGCACAATGGGTAAGAATGTGTTCCCCTTGTTTGTTGATGTACCACATGACAGTTGTGTTGTCTGTTAGAATCAACACCTGCCCTGGAAGAAGTAACTCCTTGAAAGCCATTAATGCAAACTGGACTGCTAACATCTCCTTCATGTTGATATGTAGATGCTGTAGTCTGGCAGGCCACTTGTCTTGTATCCACTTTCCATTTAGATGAGCTCCCAAGCAATGTCTGAGGCATCTGTCGTTAGAATTTGACTCGCCTCTGGTCGGGTCACAGAGAGTCCCTTGTTTAGGTGACATTCCTGAGCCCACCACAAAAATTCCTTTTGAATGCAAGGTATTATTTGAATGACAGTGTCCAAATCCTGGCAGTGCTGTGTCCATACATTTTTGAGATACCATTGTAGCTTCCTCATATGCAGTTTGGCATTGGGAAGCACCAGAATACAAGATGCCATGAACCCTAAGGCTTGAAGGACTGTCCTTGCAGTCAGCCCGGACTGAAGAGATAGTTGATGGAAGTAACTGGAAAGATTCTTTTGTTTGTCCGGGGTTAAAAAGGCCATCTGGGCTGCTGTATTCAGTCTCACACCCAGAAAGCACATGTCTTGAGAGGGTACTAGACTGGACTTTATTTCGTTAACAGAATACCCTAGGCATCTTAGCACTGCTATGACATATTCCAAATGCAGTAGAAGGTCTTCCTTTTCTTGAGCCAGAATCAGGCAATCGTCCAAGTAAGGATAGATTTGAATTCCTTTTAGCCTGAAGTAAGCTATCACTGGAGCCAGAACCTTTGTGAATACTCTGGGCGCAGTAGATAAGCCAAAGGGCAATGCAGAGAACTGATAATGAGAATTTCCAGCTCGAACACGCAGATACTTTCTGCAACTTAGTCTTATAGGCACATGAAGGTAAGCTTCCTTGAGATCTAAAGTTACCATCCAGTGATCCTTGCCCAGCAGAGGTAAAAGCTGTTGTAACGTCAACATTTTGAACTTTGGAATGTCCAGATAAGTGTTGAGGATAGATAAATCCAAAATTGGTCTCCACGTGTTCCCCTTCTTCGGTACTAGGAACAGGCGAGAATAAAATCCTAGGCCCCTTTCTGGCACAGGAACCGGCTGAATGGCCCCTATCTGGAGTAACTGAGAAATTTGCTTGTGAGCCTCTTCCTTGCGTTTTTTAGCTTGAAGGCCGGAACATCCGACGGCATTTTATAATTACAACGCTTCCCAAACACTAACCTGGCACAGTCTAACCTTCTCTTAATAGTGCGTTTGTTAAATCTAGCACAAGAGCGGCATCCAACAACGTGTGCTCAGGCCCTAAACAAGGTATACACAAAGTACGGTAATCCCTATGAGGTATCTGTTTCCAAGAAATACAGTTATTCACTTTTTCTGACATCCGGTTAAATACTGAGGCAAGAAAACCAAAATATTCCCCAACGGGGTACTTAGCCAACTTTGATTCGGTCTGAAACTCTGGCTTCAGAAACTTTCAGAACGCCAACCTGCACTCGCAAAATTGCTTCTGCATCGGACCATGCGGCAAAAAAGACTGAGGATATGACGTCGGTCATGCGCATTAGTACCCTGACGTACTGACGTCAGTCTAATGCGCCCTGACCGACGTCAGCCATATACTTTGGTATTCGGGCCGACTGGACAGCGGACTACCCCAATAGTTAGGACTGCAGCAATGTGGAATGAAGAACATCTGGACCTCCCTTATCTGCTAGTCTGATAATAATATTAGAGTCATACCTAAGTGTACTTGATGAAGTTCTTAATCTAGGGCTTAAATTACCATACCACTTCCTATCTTTGTTCTTATTACTGTATTTATGTAGATCTTCAACTAGTTTAGAAAATGCATCAATTAATGGGTGTAAGTTAGGTACATAAGTACTTGTTTTTTTCAACCCATGGACAATTAGATATGTGTGTGTGTGTGTGTGTGTGTGTGTGTGTGTGTGTGTGTGTGTGTGTGTGTGTGTGTGTATATATATATATATATATATATATAGATATATAGATATATATATTTTTTTTTTTTGCTTACCCTAGGAATTTATGTATGTGGTATCATAAAATATAAAGAACTTGTTAGAGAATTCTTATTATGTTTTAAATGAGTTATTTTATTGTTTTATAATCTAAGATTTTTGTATATAGAGCTGCAATAATTAATTGTTTTTAATTAATTGCAGGCTACGTAATTACTTTACAGGATATGATGTCACTATTTAAGTACATATAAGGTTTTTAAAACATGTAAAGCGTTTTGGCTTGAAGAAGCCCACGAGGGTGAAAGCGCTTGCCGACTTTGATTATTTGTCCAATAAATAGAAGTTTTTATCTACTTGGTGAAGTGAAGACTGCCTTGTTCTGAATACTTTATTATTACGAATACTCGTTGATGTGGACTTTCTTTACCTGCTTACCTATACTCCTGTGTTTTGTTTTTGTTATTTTAAAAGAACAGTTGACAACTTTTGGGTAAGTTAACTGAAATAATCATATTTCCATGTCCAGGCAATTCATTTCATTTCTCTTGCACTCTGATGTATCTCTGAAATCACAAGCATTAAAGCAAAGTGTTTGGTCCTTGTGAGTTTGTCTTCCTTGTCATATTGCTTACACTGTCACAATAGAATGCTTCTGATATCATTACTGCTGTTCTGGTAATAGGATTACAGTTCCATACAGAGAATTGTGGCTTAAAATGAGATGAAAGATGCGGGGCTAGACGAATTCAGAATGGATTCTTGTGGGTTTATGAATATTTATGCATGTTTTCTAAAAATGTAATACGGATAAAAAGCAATATACTGAATAGATCTGGAGTACATGCCAAACTGAACCTAATTATTTTGTTTTGCAAAGTTATTTTTGAATTTGAGTAGCTCTTTTACACATATATTGTTCAGTAAAAAGCTTTTGCTGTCAGTGTTTCATATGTTTTCTCATATCAAGATTCTATGTGCACCTCTTGTAGTGTAAGAAACGCATTACCTTTACGGTTTCCATGCAAATTATTTTAATTGTGCTTGCTTGCTGCTCTGAAAGAGAATTTGTTGTGGTTCACTTTGTGTTCGTTTCCTGATTGCCTGTCTTTCTGTTTGTCTATTGTTTGTGTCTTTCGGCTTTTCCCAGTTAGGGGTCGCCACAGCGGAACTCCGATCCGCTAATGATTGGCAGTTGATTTTTACGTACCGGCTTGCCAGGCCTGACGCACAACCTTCAACGAAGGTACGCCCATTCACACATGTCTCCACGCAGAAGACTCTCTAGCTGAGAATCGAACCGGACAGCGTCTTACTGTGAGGCGACAATGCTACCTGTTTATTTCCTCTGATCTCTCTCTCTCTGGCCTTTGGGGTTACCACTCACTGCAGTTTACTCTTGTTTACTGCCTCGTGTATACTGCCTGGTATAATCTCTTGTAACTGACTTAGTGGGCAGTTTCTGGTTCGTGGGCATACTTGAACGGCTGCTGAAGGGACTGTTGATGGAAATGGTGCACTCTGGTGCTTGCTATTAGTAGAACAGACTGCGGAAGGGGTCACTGGGAGATGTTTCATTTTGGTGCTTGTGCATACTTGGACAAGTCAAATAAAGAAGTTATGTACTCACCATAATGTTCCATCTGTGCTGTTTTGGCACCAAACGTACCTTTTGGAATTGTGACCAAAAAAAAGTTTAACCTGGTCTGATCAGACCATAACACATTTTCCCACATGCTTTTGGAGAGTTGATGTATTGTTTTGCAAATTTTAGCTGGGCCTGGATATTTTTCTGTGTAAGAAAAGGCTTCTCTCTTGCAACCATACCCCACAGTCCAGACATATGGAGAATACGGGAGATTGTCACATGTAGTACACAACCAGTACTTGCCAAAAATTCCTGCAGCTCCTTCAGTGTTGCTGTAGGTCTCCTGGCGGCCTCCCTGACCAGTTTTAGTCTCATCTTTTCATCAATTTTGGAGGGATGTCCAGTTCTTTGCAATATCACTGCTGTCGCATATTTTCTCAACTTATTTCCTGTCTTCACTGTGTTGCATGGTATATCCAATGCTGTGGAAATTTCTCCTGACTGATACCTTTCAACAATGAGATCTCTGATGCTTTGTAAGCTCTCTGTGAAGCATGGCTTTTGCTGAAGCAGGCAACTGAGTAACTGTCAGGAAAATCCTACTAGGACAGCTGAACTTTATTTGGGGTTAATCAGTCTCTCTAATTGATGACTGGTGTGTACCCAAGACTGAAGACTGAATGCTGTAATTAAATCAAAAGGTGCTTCAACCAAGTATTCATTTAAGGGTGTGCACACCTATGCAAGCAGCTTATTGTAAGTTTTTTATTTTTTATATTTTCCCCCCCAACAGATCTGTTCATTTTGCAATTGAATTGTACAGGTTATAGGTCACATTAAAGGAGGGAAAAGTTTTGAAATTATTTATTGTGGTCTCATTTTTTTATTTCACAAAAACCTGGCATTTTAACAGGGATGTGTACACTTTTTATATCCATTGTATACATACACACGTGTGTGTGTGTGTACATATATATATATATATATATATATATATATATATATATATATATATACATACACACACACACACATACATATATACATACATATACACACACACATTTTATATATATATATATATATATAAAATATATATACACATACATACACACACACACATATACACATGGGGGGCGGACGCGGTGGTGCAGCTGTTAGCGTTGCTGCCTCACAGCAAATGGCTCTCCGGTTTGATCCTTGGCTGGAGTGCCTTCTGTGCGGAGTCTGCATGTCCTCCCTGTGGTTGCGCAGGTTTCCTCCCACATCCCAAAGACATGCTGTAGGTGGACTGGACACTCTAAATTGGCCCTAGGCATGAGTGCTTGCGTGTGTGTACCTTTTGTGGAAAGTTGGGCACGGGCTAGCAACTCGACACCGTAAAACTCCACTGCCAATCATGAGTGGACAGGTGATCTGCTGTGGCAACCCCTAACTGGGGAAAAAGCCGAAAAGGAGGATATATATATTATATATATGGTACCCCTTTATAACCTCGAAATACTGAAATCTCCAATTTCAGTATCTCAAAACCATAAAGGCAAACGCTCAAAATCCCGAAACCCCAAAATCGCGAACATTAACACACCATACACCATCCTACCCACACTAAAACAAATCAAACAACAAAACATACACAAACACAATAACACAAATCAACACACCTATGGCAAGCCCCCATGCACCCCCACCCCCCTACTTCTATATACTAACTCCGAGATCACACAAACAGAAAAAGACAGCAAACTCACACCCAGACATTCTATAGTCCCTCGCACACACACAAACACATTATACAAAACACCAACACATCCAACACTTACACACTCATACTTTCACCTGCCTACCTTAAATCCCACGTGTACAACTTACAAACGCACTCACATACATTCAAACTCCCACCCAAAACCCTTACAAAACACACACCTTAAAATCGCATCTAAATTCACACACTACACTGGACACTATCCACACAAAACACCGCACATAACGTAACGTAAAGCCATAACCGCAAATTTGCGATATCTGAATTCACGATTATGCACTTTCGCCATTTTAAAAATTTGCCTTTATGGTTTAGAGATGCTGAAATTTGAGATTTCAGTATTTCGACATTATAAAAGGGAGCTCTCTCTCTCTCTATATATATATATATATATATATATATATATATATGCGCATGTATATCTTGCTAGACAGACTACTTCAGCAGTCATGTGGTAAATTTTCACCTTGGTATATTTGATAATGACTCTGTCATTCACTACACCTGCACCAGGAATGTAATGAATGTCTGCTCAACAGCCTATGTGCAGCAATTATCACCTTTTCCTGAATTTCCAGAAACTTTTCGGTAATGAAATGCAATCATTATCACATTACTAATTTACAACATGTGCATGCATAATTCAACAGTGAGTCATTATCATTGGCCAGGTAAAACTCTCAGCTTTTCAAATTAGTTAAAGTCATTTAACGCATATGTGGAGATAGGTGAAGGCTGCCAGCCTAGCCAGATAGTCATTTGTAAATATTAATGTAAGCCACAGGCTTGTTCTCTTAAATGTGAAAAGGCTCTATTGGATGTTGAACAGAAAAAATGTAACAATGCACTCTGCTGCAAGGAAGCTGATAAGTCAAGCATTTTATGAAATTCTTTGATATAAACTCGGAGCTGAGATGTCTAGAGGGAGCTATTGTTTTGAGGCCAGAGTTAATGGCTAGAATTTACATGTACAATTTCTTTTACTGCTCTGGCTTCCTGACCAGCTGCAAGATCAAAAGGGCTATTAACCTCTGAGTTTGTTAGCCTGGGAACCAGAAAGAAATGATGTAATCTGAAATGAATCAGTGGTACTGTGTTATCAGTTTAAGGACAGAAAGAATTAGGGCATTTAGCATTTGTCTTGAGAACATCCAACTCACCAGCACTCTGCCTGTGTTCTACATGTAAGTTTATTTTAAAAATGTTTTCTCTCTTAGATATAGCTAGGAAGATTAGATTAGTTTTTTTCTGTACTGATGTCAGAACTTTCCTACTGTATTATTTTAAGTATTTCTCTGTGATCTCTGAACTCTACTAGTACTATGTAGTAAGAAGTATTGTCTTGTGCTTTTATTATTAAATATTTTTAAACCTTTCAACTGTGGCTGTTTTGTGTAGAGATAATTTAAGCTCCAAGAGTACATTGCATGTATTTAGTGATATTGTACAAAGCCACTCCAACAGCCTTGCTGTTCAGACACACTTACCATTTGGATAATAATATTGCACAGTATAAATGGACACCCTTTCATAAGGGCCTTTTAGTAACTGATACATATCATTGGGTGGTGGCAAGTGGTACTACCGTATAGTCTGGGAAAAGGGGCACAGCTGGAGAACCTGTGCCAGCCTTCCCCAGGAGTGTCTGTGTGGTTGTATAAAACTCTTATCTCAAAAAGTGTGTGCATGTCAGCTACTTGGGCAGAGACTAGAAGCACTGGTTGGACGGAGAGGGTGCCGGAGGTTTTAACTTGCCCACTAGGCTGAGATCTGGAACCTACAGCGGTGTCAGTGTCTTATTAGGGACCCGGAGAGAAAGGGAGAAACCAGCCCCAGACTGACTGTGTGCTCTTAAGGGAAATTGTACTTTACTGTGTGTGTACTTATTATCCTTTCCCTACATGGATGCCCCTCACTGGTGTTAGTGGTGAGGGTTGAGGCTCCTTGATTGCTGGGCCAGTGCACAATTGCCACAGCACTGATGAAAGCATATGTCAGACTGTTTTCTGTCAATGTGCAGACCTGCAGAAGTTACCTCCAGTTCCTTTCCTGCATTTATCTTTATTTTCACTAGTAAGATACAGATGCAAGCATCCATTGCAGTCATATATTTGTGAATTAATGTAACTGAACCTCATATGATGAAACAGTTTCAGGTCTCAAACAATAGTGCCCGTTGTGTTGCTTTCCAGCTGCCTCTGTTGCAGGTAAGTAACATAACATTTACTGTTGTGTTTTTCAGCTGTGCCCTCACCTGTAAGACATCACGCCCCTCAGTCAAGATGCCATCTGCTCAGAAGTCAACCAACATTTACTTGGGTGAGGATACCAGTGGATCCGAAATGGAAATGGACTTTGAATCAAGACGTAAAGCAAACCAGAGTGAAGATGAAGACTATGACACAGATGAAGACATTCCACTGGCATGTCTCTGTGAGATGGCCATTACTGTTAATAAAGATGATGCCCCTATCCCGGCCATTCCTGACAGACCCCCTACACTGCACTACCCCAGACCTGACCACTGTTGATGAAAATGACCAGGATGATGTGCCACTTGCCCTACTAAGGAATGATGGCACACACAACAGTGGTCATCAACTTCAATATGATTTTGACACAGAGGATGAATTGCCTCTATCTGTGTTAAGGAAAGGACATGACCTAACTAACGTACCTTTGGAGTCCTCCACAGTCCAAGCCAGGTCAAGTGTTGATAAGGAAGTGGATATTCCTCTTACTGTACATGAGTTCAGGAGTAGCCCACAGCAGGTTGATTGGGATGGAGAAAGTCCACTGGATATGAGTCGACGTAGCACCTTCTCAAGCAAGGATCTGACCATGCCACACATTGTAATATCGGAGAGTACTCCATGCAGAAGTGCATGCAAACCATTGGGTACTGAAATTGATCATAGTGCACCATCTTTTAACCATACCGAAGTTTCCATTCCAAAGTGTGCAAGGCTACCCAAAATGTTACGGCGAGTGTGCCCACCAGGTAACATCACGTGGGAGAAATGCCTGACACCAGTTCACACTGATGACTGCGTGTCTGGTTAGCCCAGTAACCAACCTGGACTCACACAGCACAAAGATGGACTTCCTCAATTTGATGTTCCCAGAGGAACTGTACTCACTTATTGCTGATGAAACTAACCGGTATGCTGCACAGAGGAAGGCTGCAGCAGGCAAAGTTGATAAGCGGTGGAGTTCTGTTTGTCCTGGAAACATACGCACCGTTCTTGGTGCCAGAATATACAGGTCTATTGTACATGTTCCAGAATACAAGCAGTACTGGGAAACACACCATGTGTATGGTAATTTCCCAACTGCTGAGTACATGGCCCGAGAGAGGTTTGAAAAAATTCAGCAGTATTTCCACTGCAATGACAAACAGCTCAGACAGCCACAGGGCTCTGTGGATCATGAGAAGTTACATCATGTACAGTCAATACTGGATGCCGTACTTCATGCATGTAGAACACAGTTATGGGTACTGGCTGACTCACACAATAGGTATGTGTGAATTCCAGGTATACACTGGAAAGGCAGAGCAGACCACAGAGGTTGAACTGACACACCAAGTTGTGGTTGACCTAACTCTGGGACTGACTGGAAAGAAGCATCACATTTACTTTGACTACTTGTGACAGTGACATGGCTTCACGACAAGGAGAAAGTACAGTTGTGTACACTTACCATAAATGTAGATGTTAGAGTGTATTCACTGTTGCAGTCATCTCATTTGGGTTACCTGCCTGCAGGTAGCCCTCAGCTGGCCTGAATACCAGAGTCTTCGGATTTCTGCATCAGATGCTATCGCTTCTTCCATGACGTCAGGTCATCAGGGGTATAAAACATGCAGCAGACGTCATTACATCAGTTTTTCTTGCCCCAGATGTCAGGTGCCCCCACAATAGGAAGTAATTATATGGGAAGGTATACCCCCATCAAAAAGCAAATACACATGATAAAATATATACCAAACAAGACGGAAAGGTAGAGCCAAGAGAAGTCAGGGGGCTGGAGGGAGGGTAACCAGGACTGCAACAGTGAATACACTCAAACATCAACATTTATGATAAGTGTACACAACTGTACTATGTTCTTCGTATTTTCACTGTTGCAGTCATCACATTTGGGTTGATTCCCAAAGCTACGGAAGGGAGGAGGTAAATAAAGAGCATTAGGGCCAGCTATTAAGCCCTGCAAGACGGCTGTGGCAAATCCAGCTCTGGATTTAAAAAAGATAGGCAGGTGGTAATGCTTGGTGAAGGTATGTACAGAGCTCCAGGTAGCAGCTTCCAGGATGTCCCTGGTAGGGACTCCTCTGAGAAATGCCGTAGGAGGTAGATGTAGCCCTGGTGGAATGTGATCTTATCCCCTGTGGGGTAGGTTTTCCATGGTGCTTGTAGCAGAAATGAATGCAATGGGCTATCCATTTGGAAATGGTTTGCTTTGAAATGGCCTTCCCCTCTGCCCCTGCAGCAAAGGCAACTAGCAGCTGGTCAGATTTTCTGATAGATTCTAGTTGCCTGTGCATGTCCAGAGAGTGCAGTATCCATTCCCCTCTGTTTTGTGGATTAGGGAAAAAAGTAGGCAAATGAATGGACTGGTTTAGGGCCACACTAGACACCACCTTGGGTATAAAGGAAGGATTAGTCCTGAGGGAATCCCTGTCTGCATGGAAGATAATGAAGGGTTCCACTGCCATGAGGGCCTGTAATTCAGACACTCTTCTTGCTGAAGTGATGGCTAGAAGGAAGAAAGGTCGTTTTCCAAGACAGGAATTTTAAACTCTGCTGTTGCAGCTGCCTCAAAGGTAGGAAGAGTGA
This sequence comes from Protopterus annectens, assembly GCF_019279795.1. Classification (NCBI taxonomy): domain Eukaryota; kingdom Metazoa; phylum Chordata; order Ceratodontiformes; family Protopteridae; genus Protopterus; species Protopterus annectens. The sequence goes on from NC_056725.1 coordinate 1,139,083,356, forward strand.
GCTTTCACAATACAAAGTTAAGGTCCCAGACTGGAGTGGGAGCTCTCCTGTGGGGGGGGGGGGGTCTTAAATTTTTGGCCCCTCTAAGGAATTGTTTTAGCAAGGGGTGAGAGAATAGGGGTGGCTCAGTATTATAATGTGCTGAAATGGCAGAGGCATGAATCTTAACTGATGAGAAGGATAGGCCCTTGTGGAGCATTTCTGTTAAGTACTCTAGAATATGAGGTAAGCTGGGCACCATTGTGCCCATCCCGAGCCTGGCTCCAGAAACAGTATCTTTTCCACTTTTCAGCATAGGATTTTCTGGTACTAGGCCTCCTTGCCTCCAGAATGACATCCAGCACCTGTTTACTCAGGGATGCTAGAGGTGAGCTCATGGAATTAGCCAGGCTGCAATGTTCAGGGTTTGAAGCTGAGGGTGCAGAATTTGACCCGCCTGCTGGGATAGCAGGGAAGGGTCTGACGTAGGTGCCATGGTTATAGCAGCGTCAGACTGCGCAAGAGAGGGTACCAGTGCTGGCGGGGCCAGTCTGGTGCAGTCAGTATGGTCCTTGGCTTCTCCTGTTTGATCTTCGAGAGGAGAGGCAGAGGGGGAAAGACATAAACTGAGAAGCTTTCCCAGGTAAAGGACAGGGCATCCACTTTCCAAGCTTGACTGTGGGGAGTTCTGGTGCAGAATTTGTTCAATTGGTAGTTCTGAGGGGAGGCAAACAAGTCTGCCTCTGGAGTCCCCCATTTGTTCCTCAAGAGGTTGAATATTTCGGGTTGTAGTTTTCATTCATGTGAGCCCATGAGATTTCTGCTTAAGTCGTCTGCCAGTGAATTCAGTTTGCCTGGCAGGAATTGAGTTTGTAGGTGCACTTGGTAGCTCAAGGCTGTGTTCGACTGGGCCATGGCTAGTCTGCAGAGAGGGTATGAGTGGGTTCCCCCCTGCTCGTTTATGTACCACATAACTGTGGTATTGTCTCTCTTTACCAGTAGCTGTCCTGGAAGAATAAGGTCTTTGAAGGTTGTCAGTGCACTCTGTACAACTAACATTTCTTTTTGACTGATATGCATGTATGGATTCTCCACTGATGAGATCTCTCTGCTCGCAGCATTTATGGAACTAGTGTTGGATTTCAACTATATTTATTATGAAGGTGAATACTTCAGACAGGTAACAGGAGTGGCTATGGGAGCATCATGCGCTCCCATATACGCCAACCTAGTCCTACTAGACTGGGAAGAGGAATTTGTACTGCATTCTAGTTGGATGAAATATATAACAACTTATGTCCGGTTTTTGGACGACATCTTCATCCTATGGAAAGGGAGCAAGGACGAATTTTCTGACTTCCTGAGGTATATAAATCAAACTACAGGATATTTAAGATTTACATATAAAATGGACAAAGAGGGGATTAACTACCTAGATACGTATATTTTCAATGACGGTACATCTTTCCAGTCACAAATATACAGGAAAGAAACATATAGCAATGGATATCTACACTATGATAGTGCCCACTCATATAACACCAAAAGAGGTATAATAAAAGGACAGTGCATTAGAGCAGTGAGAATGACAACAACAAAGGAGGATATGTTATCCGAACTCAACTTTATTAGTAGAGCATTTATAGAAAAGGGATATCCCAGGGACATGGTAACAGATATTATAACATATGTGGCCAATGAATGGGGTCAGAAATACCCACCCTTACTTGGAATAGGCCTTGATAACAAAAAAGGACTGCAATGCCACAATGGAAAAGGTAAAATGGAAAATAGTGCAAAGAGACACCATAAAGCCTGTATCTTGAAATATGGAGCATGCAGTAATGAGATCAAGGGTATAATTAATTCCAATTGGAACATCTTAACAAGTGACAGTAGTATAAAAGAAAAAATACCCAGTTTTCCTAGCTTTGTATATAAAACAGGAAATAATATAAAGAGAATCTTAGAACTCAATTACAACCTCAATAATAGTACTAAGCATGAGAAGATTGGCACCAAAAAATGTGGCAATTGCAATTACTGTAGTTTTATTTTTGAAAAGGACTCAATTTCACTCAATAATAAAGTCAAAACTAAAATCAGGTTTGGTAATGGCAACTGCTTGAGCCAGCATGTCATATATTTAGCCCTGTGCAATACCTGCAGGAATTACTATGTAGGGAAAACTGATCGACATCTGAAAAACAGAATATATGATCATTTGTATTGCATAAAAAAGCAAGATTCTAATAATGCTTTGTCAAGGCATCTAATGAACAATACTAATTGCACAGGGTTTAAGTTTGCAATACTGGAACTAGTGAGACCAAATCCACGTGGGGGAAACATAAAGGCACTAGTGAGTGATAAAGAAGTTAGGTGGCAGATTAGACTTAATGCTGCGGTACCACCAGGACTTAATGAAGTAATACCTACAAAGCCTTTGTTAAGACAGTAGGTAATAATTATTGTACAACTTAAGACATAAGGGTAAAGCTATATGTATTGCTATATTCTCTATTAGTGAACTGTAAAAATGTAAGGTATAATTCTTTGTACTATATTAATTCACCATTCAATACCAGTATGATTGTTTGAGATAGTTGAGTAAGTCTTTATTTTTCACCTAGTAGGAAATTTCATTAGAAAATTAACTTATGTAAGAAAAGGAGAAGCTTAACTAAAAATGAAGGGTTCTTAACCTTATGATGAAATGTTTTAACCAATTTGGAATGTGTATCTTTAAGCACTTTGAACTAGTGTTTTTTAAATTTGCATATTTTTATTTTAATTGAATAATTGATGTTATAATTGGGGTTTTAGGCGGGAACTTTATGTATAAAATGGAAGTGAGAGCACTGTTATGTTGTTCTGATGAAGTCCAGATGTACCTGGATGAAAGCGCTTAACATTTGCTGGTTTTACATAATAAAACGAGAGCTGTGGTTGGACTTTGCCTGGATTATATTTTTTCTGCTGGAGTCAGTTGAATTTTGCATCATGTACATCTGTCTCGGGTTCCATTTCCCCTGAATGCACTGCCCTGCCATGTGAGCCCCCCATGCAGTCTGATGCGTCTGTTGTTAGGGCGGCAGGGGGTAGAGTGAAAGGGAGACCCTTGTGGTAGCAGGCCTCTGCCCACCAAAGGAACTTTGTCCTTAGACAAGTAATGATAGGAATCATTGTTTCCAGGTCCTGAGAATGTTGACACCATAGATTTTTTAGATACCATTGGGAGTTTCCTCATATGCAGTCTTGCATATGGAATTAGCAGAATGCAAGAGGCCATGAACCTGAGAGCTTGCAGTATTTTCCTTTCGGAAAGCTGTTTTTTTTGTGGCCAATAGTTTGAAGTAGGTTGTCAAATAAACTTGTTTCTCTGAAGTGAGAAATGCTATCTGGGAAGTTGTGTTCAATCTTGCTCCTAGGAATACAATCTGTTGGCAGGGTACTATGTGAGATTTTTTTGTTGATGGTGTACCCCAGTGATGTTAGAAGTTTCTTTACAAATGCCAGGTGTTGTAATAGCAAGTCCTGGCTTTCTGCCCGAATCAGACAATCGTCCAAGTATGGGTAAATCTGAATATTTCTCTGCCTGCAAAATGGAATGGCTTGAGCTAGACACTTTGTGAACACCCTAGGCTTAGTAGATAAGCCAAAGGGAAGTGCAGAGAGCCCATCCTGAAATGTAGGTATTGTCTGCAGGATTCTCTTATTGAAATGTGCAGGTAAGTTTCCTTTAAGTCTAGGGCTGCCAGCCAAGCATCCTTGGCTAGCATGGGAAGAAGCTGTTGAAGAGTTAATATTTCGAATTTTGGAACCACCAGAAAGGTCAGAATAGAGAGGTCCAAGATGGGACGCCAGGAGTTTTCTTTTCTGGGTACCAGAAAGAGTCTTGAATAAAAACCTTGTCCCCTTAGTACTGCTGGGACAGATTGGATAGCCCTGATACTGAGAAGAGAGAACCTGCTGTTGAGCCTCCGCCCATTGGTTTGGGGGTAGGTCTGGCCAACCATTTGGAGTTGGTAGTGTGTGGAAGTGGAATCTGTATCCTCGGGAAACTATGTTCAAAACCCATTTGTCCTGGGTAATGAGTTCCCAGTTTTTTGCATGCAGGGCAAGCTTGCGTCCTAAGGGAGTAAGTAGTTGAGCAGGGCTTGGAAGGGTTAAGGTTAAGTCATTGTGCCATTTTTCCATAGGGGGTGGCTTACTACTCCCTGCTTTGGAAGTGAGAGCCCCCCACTGCTTAGATCTGTGCGTAGCCTGAGACTGAAGTCTTGGTGGTCTGCTGTTCCTGGGTTTGGACTGGGAAGGCCTGGAAGGAACTGGAAAGGACCAGTTCTTTGAAGGCCAATGCCTACTGAATCTGGAGGGCTGTACTTGTAGAAAATCTTTAACAGTTTGCATAGATTTAGCTTTTTCCTCCATCGTTTTGAGGACTTTCTCTGCTTTGTTGGCAAAAAGGCGGTCTTGGTTTAAGGGTGCATCCAGTAATTTAGCTTTAACATGATCTGGCAAATTTTGTTCCTTAAGCCAAGCATGCATTCTAAGTACAGACCCAGTGACAGCAGCCCTGCAAGATGCTTCTAAAGCATCAAAACCACACTGCAAAGTATGTTTATCACTTGTTCTGCAGAATGCATTAAATCTTGCAAGTCTTTGTGTTCAGCACAGTCAGGAATCAAAATAATTTTCTGTTTAAGTAGTCCCATAATATGTTGCTGATACTTTAACATATGAAACTGGCAATTTAAAGTCCTAATGGCCGAAGCAGAAGAAGTGTATACCATCTTACCCCATCTGTCTAAGGCTCTAGAATCTCTACCAGAAGGGGTAGGATTTTTGGTAGCAGTAGCCGTAATGCCTTTTGGTCCTTGGGAAATGGTCTCTGGATCCACAGTAGGATTCTTGAATAAGAACTTGTGAGAGTCAGGTACTCTGTAGTAACTGTCAGGTTTTCTGGGAGCTGGAGGTAAAGTGTCTGGGGTAAGGCTAGATTCCAGGAAAACATAATCTACAATAGCCAGAACAGCAGGGATAGCTAGAGACCTGTCTTGAGGCAGGAGTAAGAATTCCCCAAGTCTCTTTTTGGACTCAGAATAGTCCTGGCTTTCCCAGCGGAAATGCTCCCCAAGGGTATGCAAGGTTTCACCAAAAGAAAAATCTTCTGGAGGGGAAGCAGAGGGAATGGAATCCTCTGCATCAGAATCCTCATAAGTAGATAAGGGCAAATCCTGGTAATCAGAAGGAGCAGAGATATCAGATTCCTGATCAGACGAATCAGAAAGAAAAATCGGTTCTAGGTCTCAGAGGGGGAAGGCTGCCTTCCCCTAATTAAGATAATAAGGTCTTCAGCCATTCTAAGCATTTCTTTTTGAGGCAAATGAGCCTGAGTCAGCGGTTTGGTCGTCTGTTTTCTAGGCGCAGTGCAAGATTTATGCCTGAGGAATTCAGTACTTCTAGTTGAAAATGATGGCGTTGGTTTAATAAAAAAGTCTGTAGGCCTGAATACATCCTCAGAAGTCGGTGCCTGCATAGCGGCTCTGGACCCATCCAAGGTTGAGACATCCGCAGGTTCCATAGTCAAAGAAGCATCTTGCGGCATACCGGAATCCGAATGGGTCTCAGTAGATGCCTGCGAATCTGTAATAGTGGGTATCAGGGGCTGCGCGATAGTGCCTCACTGAGTACCGGCAGACTGTCGACTAGCTTAATGGAAGTGTCGTCGGCAGTTTTGGACCTATGCAGTCTGTCTCTGTCTTTATGCTTGCGTTTTTTAGAAAGATCGGTAGTCGGATGGCTTAAACAAAGCCATTTCGGAGTACGGAGATCAACGAACGAACGTATTTAGCTACAAAAATAGCCCAACGACGAATAGTTCGGGCACTGAAGAAGGCACAAAACTGACAGTGAGGGACGTCGTAACTGACAGTGAGGGACGTCGTGGTCGGGGCCTAATCAGGTGACACAGTAAGAATGAAAATCTCTATGTGGTATTTGCTTTCCACAGACAAGACAATTTTTTCTGACATCGATTAGAGCAAGAAAAAAGGATCCCCAACAGGGTACTTATCTTTTTTGAAGACTTCGGGTCTGAAACTGAAAAACGAAAATTTCAGGAGTCGGCCGACCAATACTTACGAACTGCTTCTGGCACCGCACGGCAAGAAAGACTGATGTAATGGCGTCGGCTGCATGTTTTATACCCCTGATGACCTGACATCAAGGAAAAAGCGACAGCATGCAAAGCAGAAATCCGAAGACTCTGGTATTCAGGCCGGCTGAGGGCTACTGCAGGCAGATAACCCAAATGTGATGACTGCAACAGTGAAACACGAAGAACATCAACAAGTGAGAGTGTGGGTGTGGGGCCATTCCTACATTCACTGGGCTGCCAGCCATGCCTCCAGAACTGAAAACCACTACAACTTGAACTTCCCCACATCTAGTGTGAAGGTATACTGCATTGCAATAAGAGGTATGCATTGGAGCGGACTCCTGCAGTTGTTTGAGGAGAAGTGTTCCATCTACCCTGAGCCTAACATTCTTGTGCTGCACACTGGAGGGAATGATGCCATCACTGACCCACTCTGAAGGCTACGGATTTAAATCGGAACAATTTTTAAACACCTGCAGTCCTGGTGGCCACATTGTCATTTTGTGTGGTCTGACATAATTCGTCGCCAGATATGGAAAACAGCAAACAGTCAACAGGCAGTGCACAAGGTCAGATGTTTACAGAATGGGTTCATGCATGGCTTGATGCACAGGGTCAGTGGATAAACAATCTGCGATGACAGCATCACCGCAGATAATGTTCAGCTTTTCACAACTGATGGCGTTTACCTGAGGATGGGATTGCGCTGTTCTTGACTGACCTCCACAATGGCATGATGACAGCTACGCATGATAAATTGGTAACATGCGGCTAGTGAGAATGAAAGAAAATAGCCATGACCAATTAGGACCAGTATGGTAAGTAAAACTCCATTGTTCTATTTTATGAACACCGTTTTCACTATACTCTGTGGCATATCGTCTACTCAGAGGCGATCTCTGCTTAACATACAAGGCCATGTCATACCTTGAGCTGTTGGACATGCTCCACTTAAAGAAATCCCAATCCCTCAGAGTCACACGCTCCAGGGATCTAAACCTTGTCAACATAATGAACAAAACATGCTGGAGGGATAGGTTCCTGACCCAGAGACTCCCCATACTCTGGAACAGACTGCCCATACATGTCAAGCAGAGCGCCTCATTGGCCCTCTTCAAAATGAACCTTGATGATTGGATGGGAGATAGGAAATTCACCCCGGGGATCATGTCAGTCACCCTGCTAGACAGGGGTCCAGAGAAGTAAATATTGTGGGAAGAAATGTCCAGGGAATTTTTATGGCTAGGCTTGCATAGGCCCTAGGGCAGATAGCCTAGTACCAACCTATGAACTACTTAAAACACAGGAGAAGAACTGCTGGGGAACTTGTACACATGCTAACACTTCATTTTCAGACTGTAAAAGAACTATCTGTACGCTGTGCGCAGGTACAGATAACCCTTTGATTATGAACTGTGTTATGTAAATTATGATTTTTTTTTGTTTGGCAAATAACTGTGGTAGGCAGCTGGTGAACATGCTGAGTAAGAACAACTGTTTGAGGAGAGTGCTACCATGTACAAGAGAATATGTCAATAACCATCCTGCAATAATTGTTTTTTTTTCCGCTTTTATCAGTCATGTGCAAAATTCAGATGACAGGAAGGGCTAAGTAAAACAGAACTGCTATAAAACTTTTACAGCACTACTCCTGGCTTTTCCTGACAGATGGTAATGACTCAGTCTTAACAGAATACTTGCAACATGAACATAATGAATGTTTGCTCAAAAGGTTACATGGAACAATTATTACCTTTGGAAGAGCATGCAGTCAAGACATGCAGGTTACAAGCTTGGAAGATTTTTTCATGGAAATTCTTACACAGGGCGTTTTACACCCCCAACAGGATAGCTAAAATGGACTCTTATAAACAATTGTTTTGTAGGAGATGTTCTCAGAATTGTAATGCTGATTGGAGTCATATTTTTTGTGTGTACCAGATTTAAAAAATTCTGGGAGGAGATTGAAAAAATAGCTTGAAGGAAGTTTCCAGATTCCTTCATACTAACTAAAGCCATGATTTTTCTGAATGTAACAAACAAATGTTATGAGCAAAAAGAATTTGTATCTACTACTGACTATACTAGCAATTGCCAGAAAATGTATTACAAGAAAATGGAAAACTTCATCTGAACCTAACTTTCAAGAATTTATGACTCTACTAGAAGAAACAATACATATGGAAAGCAAAGGTAAAAGAAACAAGAATCGTCCCTAATAAATGGATCAACAATCCTTGGAAGAAAGTTTTTTCTCTCATTGAGACTTTAAAGATCTCCACATCTTCTTAGTACCTGGAGAAATTACACTGATTTTATTTTTTGTTATGTGTAACTACCTCTCTCTAACTCTAAGTTGTTCTAATTTTTTTTCCATATAGGCCACATGTACATACTGTATATAGCTTGTGTCTGTTTCATTTGTATTCTAGGAGAAATTATGTTGCGTCTTTTTGAAAATCAATAAAATATTTGGAAAAAAGACAGACATGCAGGCGATAGTCACATTATTTGTGCAGTTACAGTATAACACGGAGTCATTAGCACTTGTCAGGTAAAATCATTGGCAGCTGTCATGGTTATTCACATTACTAAAAGTCATTATTACATTGCAAGCACAGGTGTGGGACACTCCACATATTTATGAGTGCTGCAGATATTTTTCATATTTAGTTCTAAAAGTCTGGAACTTATCTTAAAGACAGTTTTAGTACTTACAAGATGGAAAAATAACTGTCTGTATAGTGTATACATACCATAGTTTGGTTACAATTACGGTTTTGAGAGTTATGATTTATTTTCCTATTTTGCTAAATAACTGTCAGGGAACTTGTCATCAGGTAAGTAATACTGCATTTTGAAGGCAGTATTATTAGTTACAGGATGGAAAAAACTGTGTGTGTATGTTGGACAAACGTACAGATATCACAATTTGTTTAGGACTTTGGTCATGAGAATTATGATATTGTTTCATATTTGATGAATAACTGTCACGGAACATGTCAGCATGCTAAGTAGTAGCTCATTTTAAAGACAGTATTAGTACTTGCAAGATATAAAAGGAACTGTTTCTGTATACCATACACATGTCCAGATATCACAGTTTGAGACCATGGTTAAGAGAATTATGATATTTTTTCATATTTTGCTAAATAACTTTATCAGGGAACATGTCATCAGGGTAAGTAATACCTCATTTTGAAGGCAGTATTAGTAGTTACAGGATGGGGAAAAAAACAGTCTGTATGCTGGATGAATGTACAGATAAATTTTGTTTAGGACCTCGGTTATGGAAATTATGATTTTTTAAAATATTTTGGTAAATACCTTTGCTAGGGAGCATGTAATTGTGCCAAGTGATACCTCATTTTGAAGACAGTGTTAGTCCTTACAACATAAAATACCTGTGTCTGTACGCTGTACACATATACAGATATCACAGTTTATTTAGGACTAAGGTTATGAAAATTATGACTTTTTTCATATTTTCAAAAATAACTTTACAAGGGAACACATCAATGTGCTAAGTAATACCTCACTTTGAAGAAAGTATTAATAGTTACAACATGGTAAAAGAACTGCGTCTGTATGCTGTACACATGTACAGATATAACAGTTTGTTTAGGACAGTTTTAGAAATTATGATTTTTTTTTACATATTTTGGTAAATAACTTTGCAAGGGAGCATGTGAATTTCCCAAGTAATACCTCATTTTGAAGACAGTATTACTCCTTACAAAATGGTAAAATAACACAGATATCACAGTTTTAGTCTTGTAGGGTTATGAAAATTATACATTTGCAATATTTCTCATTATTATGCCCATATCTTTGCAAGGGAGCATGGTGAAGACACAAATGATGCATCATTTTGAAGCTGACATTAAGCCACACAACTTGTACACTGATATGTAGTCTCTGTCTGTTATAGGTGATGAGATATTATGCTTTATTTATCAATTGTCAACTATGATAATTATATTAATCATTATTTCTGTGAATATCTCTGTAACAGAGTATCACACAGTAATGGTTAAGGTATCGTTTTTAAAGCGGACATTTATACAAACAAATTACAAATTGTATTGTTCTACATGGTACATTCACCAAGATATTGTCATTTGCTGTACCAAAAAGGTAAAAAATATGCTTACTATCAGCATTCCTTGGCAAATATTTAATAATGACTTGCATACACACTATCAACATTTACACTGTTGGAAAGGTCAGTGTCTGCTGAACAACTTTCACATTTACATTTTAGTCTAGCTCTTATGGTTAAGGAGTTATGAACATTTGTTTTCTGTATGGTATTACAAATGGATTATCTGACAATAAGCTCAGGCTGCACTGTTGTTCCTATGGTGGAAGTAAGCAGGCAGCATTTTCTGAGCTGCTCCAGAGTGAATGAGTTAACTGAAGTAAATTGTATTTATTATTTGGTGCTTTTGTCCTCCTTTTAAATACTGTGATGTCATTAACGGTCAGCTGGTTAATGGAATATTTAAAAGGAAGTTGCACCTCCTGGGTCCTTCGATATTCCTCTTTGAAAGTGCTCTGCTGAATTGCTACGGAATGACAGTTCTTCCTTTATGGTCATTTGTTTGTGCTTTGTCATTCTTTCATTTTCTTTCCACAAATGTTGCTCCTTTATTTGAAGCTACAGTACACCTGCAGTTTAACTCTTACTTCTTCTCTACTTTCTTCAATTTCAAAGTGACAAGAGTACTGTGATGTATTTTACTGTACACGTTCAGTATTTGACGGTTTTAAAACTATACCCAAAGAAGCCCAGTGTAACTGCCTCACTTCAGATCATATTACGCAATATTTGAATTCCCTAAGTAATGCATCAAATTATGCCACATCAGCTACCTCGGTCATATATTTCATATCCTGAGATGTACCTTCTTACTCCACCATCACCATCCAAGTATATCTTTCCTATCAATTTTCTGCAGTTTATACTCCATTGACAGTTGATTATAACCTGTCATGACAACTATCCTTTCTGTACTTTGTATTAAGAAGGAAAAGGACATAAAACCAATCTGTACCAGTGAGTGTTGCAAGGAAAAAATGCACAAAAACAAAATCACATTTCACCCAAAAACTTTTAACTTGTTTTTCACCTAAAATAAATTTGAAAATAAATTTCATTAACTACTAAAACAGATTGAAAATAAATAGGATTTATTTTTCCAAGCAGTCACACACACACACTCAGAATAGCAGTACAGTTAGGGAAAGGGTGTTAAGTGCCTTAATACATAATACATAGTGAATTTTGGTGCAGGTTTAGTGGCTGCACCACCTTACTCATGTATGCTAATTCTACCCTTAACCCAAACCCCATACATTAGAGTACTAAACACCCTTTCTTTAACAATACCACTACACAAGACATAATACAGAACACACAAACATATTACTCACCGCTACCCAAACAAAAGATAAATCTAGTCCCTTCCTTAGCCTTTACTGTAATCCTAATCTGCAAATAACTTTTAATCATGCACACTCACTCGCATGCAAATACACACACACAAAAACCCATACCCCCAACCTAATAATGAAGCTTTCATAAAAAAGAAAATATACTTACTCCACATTCCCACTTATCTTACAGTTGACAAAACACAATTCAATAACATCTTCACTTGCCAATACCACCATCCAAAACATTTTGATGACTACAACCAGCAATCAAAGAAATTGTAGCTATACTAGTATACGGAATTCTTTTACTCTCCAACAACGTGCATTCTTTTTTTTACATTTTATAACCTTTGCCGACAGTTGTTTCAACCCATGCACTCTTGATCTCAGTTATCTTGTATGTGCTCCACTTTGAGCTGGAAATCTGTCCACACTGATAAACTTACTACCTCAGTTAACAAAATAATAATAAAATGCCAAACTTCAAAATTAAAAAGTTTTGGCATGGTACAAAAGCTACAACACCTGTTACTGACAGGAATTATGTGGGATGTTTCCCTTCTGGCCCAAGTAAATCCCTGCTTAACTTCCATACCTGACAAATGTAAAAGCTACATTGTGTGCTCATGCGGTATCAATTTTAAACTATATATAACATACAGCACAAATACATCACCAGAATCCCCAAATTAAACAGCTGATCAGCAGAGCTGGAGAAGAAGGTAAGAATAAATACTAGGGGTGGGGTGGAGTGGGGTGCAAAGGAGTCTTGACACCTACAAACATTGGTCTCGTGTTGATCAAGACTGCAGCATTCAACCTTGCAACTTTGGATGCCCGTTTGCCATTTCAACACCTAACCATATGAATGGGAAATGCATATTTTATGTACATACAGATATAATGTATATAGACACGTACATATATTTATATATATAAAATATATCTATTTTATATATATATATATATATATATATATATATATATATATATATATATATATATATATATATATATATATATATATATATATACATATACATACATATACATACATACACACACACACACACACACACACACACACACACACACACACACACACATGGGAAGAGACATAAGGGAGAGAACAGGAGCTTTTCAGTACTTTGGAATGTGGAATTCATGACACGCTCGCATCATAGGAGGTAGGCTAGGAATTAAAGCCAAGCAGCTCAATTATTTCACAAATAGGGTAGTGGAAAACAGACTTCCTGAAGATGGACTACTGGCAAAAAATAGCAAGTGAATTCAATGCATGGGACAAGCCCATGGGCATCTTTATGAACAGGGTGGGATAGGACAAAACACAGAATAAGCAGAACCTGCACTTTCGTTAATAAGTAACAGGCAAAGTGGCCTATGTAGTCCTCATCTGCCATCACGTACATCTCACCTACATTAAAGAAGTAGGCCAGTGCTGAACATGCACAACACAGAACTTTCCTAATTGAGTTTATTCTCCTAAAAAAGATTTTATATTCTTAACAGCCTCAAATGCAAAATCTGAAAAGGTGCTAGAGTAGGAAAAAAATAAGGGCTTGATTTAGTCGTGTAGCCTCTACTGTTTATAAAACAAAGGAAATAATTAAAAATAAATTGTGCAATAAAGTTTTATGGCAAACTTTGCAACCTTACTGTTTTGTTACATTTTTTAACTATATTTTCCAAAATTTACTGAAAATTTTCCAGGAATAAAAATAGAGAGGATTACACAGTGAATTATGATTTTCTCTCCAAACAAAACTAACCTGTTTTGGGTTACAGACATGGCAAATTGAAGCCAGAAAGGCAAATCTTGACATCACAGTCGAGAAGACAAGTTGGTTATCATCAGAGAGGATACACTTTTGGCTAACAAAGACCGAAACAATACTAATTTTGTGAACTTTAATTGTACCCTGACTTAGGAATGGGGGTCCATTCCATTCATGGTTTTAGAAACCCAAAAGACTTGCAGAAATGAAACCAAGAGAAACCTGATTGTAGTTCTTTGCAGTAGTTGCCCTGATGTACTACTAGTTACAGAACATAGTGTAGTAATGTGAACTTTTAGTTTTTAAAGCTGTAAAACACACTTTTCCTGCTATACATTCAAAAGGTTTAAAAGGAAAGACACTTAGCATTGCCACTGAAAAATATGTATGAGAAGGTAAGTGTATTAGAGCTTCCAAAGAACACAACACTGTTTGAAAGATCTTACGCAACTCTGAAAGATGGTATGAATGGTTTTTGCACTGCTGGTTAATCTTTCTGCGGATTCAAAGCCAGAATCAGCATGTACTATAATCTGTAGAGACATTCATATCTGAGCTACAGTGTACAAACTGCTTTCTAACAAAACAGCATAGCAACTGCCACGGTACTTTCACTACTTCTGCCAGTGGAAAAATTACTACGGTTTCTCTGCTTTTCATAAGGGAAAGTTAACGGTGAATTCACTGTCAGAGTTACAAAGCAAGCAGTGGCTTCCTTTATCAGAATTCTCTTCAACATATAACCAAAACTAAATGCATGACACTTGTTCCTTAAAGAAGTGCTTACGAAAAATGGTTGCAGGAGACTGTAGGTAATAAATATGAAACACTTGTGACAAAACACAAACTGCTACAATTTCATGTTTATTTTTGTACACCTACCCATTAAACAAATTCAACTCAATGAATTACGTACCACAAAGAATTACAATTATGATTCACCTTCAGATAAGATGTTAAAATCAAGGCCCTACCTGACAGAGTTGCTGACTGTTCAAATGGATATAAAAAATCCTATAGCACTTATTAAAAACAGAAGGGAAGTGTTATTGTAACACATTTACATTACAATAAACAATTTATTCACATAATTGTACGCATTTACATTATGAGTCACTCAGAACGAAACAACTCAATAAAAAGATAAAATTTCAAATAAAATTCTTCATTATTGGACTGTCTCTGCAGCCTACCACAAATGCAAATGAGGCATTATGTGGGAACAGTCTATGCTAACTACCCGTGTGTACTCCCCACAGACATGTCAGGAGGTAAAGAACCTCTCAGTTGTGAAAGTTACTCTGGCTGCCCATATTAATGAACATTTGACCAAACTTTCATGCTCAGCTAAACATGTTAGTGGTAAGTGCTGTGGAGTTTAGCAGACAGGTAGTGTGTGTGTGTGTGTGTGTGTGTGTGTGTGTGTGTGTGTGTGTGTGTGTGTGTGTGTGTGTGTGGGTGAGTGCATGTGGCTGTATGTGCGAGTATATCTAGAGATATGAGAAACAGTGTGTTTGTGTGCGCATCTGTCTGGGAGGTCACAGTTGGGGGGTTGGTTAGGGGATAGGCAAAGCAGGGGATGTATCCGTTTTGTCTCCTCAGGACTACAATGAGGTGGGAATAGTGTGTATGTATGCATGTGTAACTGTGTGGGGGAGAAGCATACCTTCTACACTTACGAGAATAACTAGCAAATTTGACAACACTGGGTGAACACTAGACACCAGGGATAACTTGATATCATGCCTTAACAGAACAGAGGTTTGCAGCATGAAAGATGTGTGTGTGGGGGGGGGGGAGCAGACACTGCAGATACTCTAGACAGCAAGCCTTACAGGAAGAGAGACTTAAAAAAAAAAAAAGATTCAAACCCTGTACCCTCAGCAGTTACATACAGCTTGTTAATCCTCTGTGCCACCATTAGACATCACTGAAAGTTCTAAGTTACCACCTAAATCTGAGGGGTTTACCCTGCACCCTTGATACAGAAATCAGCTTGTCAAGCAGGAATATTAATTACCAGGCTAGCTCATCCGTTAGTGTAGTACGGTATGTCTGGCATTATTTCATGACTGCAACAGTCCACGAGTTATGAGGGACAGGGCACATATCAGAGACAATAAAAGCATCTTGTAAAATCAGAGACAGATGAGAGGCGTCTCTCTCTGTGGGGAGACTTTGGTAGGGACTTGAAAGGGACACTAGATGAAACCAAGCAGAAAACTATTACTGGTACTCACTTAAAAAGTTACTAGACAACAAGTCAAGCACGACTATGCACTTTACAATCAATAAGTATGAAACTCTATATGGTTTGGTATTACTGACTTGCTGTAAGGATCTGTGACTTGCAATGACTGCGAGGGGGGATCTCAGGGGCATTTGTCAACCTGGGGACTGGTAAAAAGTATGTCTGTGTGTGTTTGAATGTGTGCAGCACAGTGAATGAGGTGGGGTGCTTGTGCCAATGTGATGCCTGGGCCACCAATTTGCACTCAAGGTAGTTAACGTCAATTCAGAGGCATGCAGATTAGCCAGTAATGAGGTCTTTCCTCATTGTGGCAAACATGTCTCAATCACACTGTTCCACATTACGGGAACAATCCCTTTTAGCTAAAGTTCTCAACACTAGCAGTGGGGTTCTTTCTGAATTCCTATGAATTTGTTATTGACAAACCAGTACTTTCCTATTCTATATCACGGTCGCAGTTACTCAGTTTATCCCATACACATGCAACTTTATCAAATTTACTTCTCTTCCATTCTACAAAACAGCATTCCATAGTTTCCTCCACCCCAAGAACATGCCACAACCTTTTAGATGTATATTTATTCCATTTTTATCAAGTCCTTTACCAGCAATTTAACAAAATACACTACAGAAGTATTTCTATTCCCAAACAATCTGAAAACTAATGCAAACACAACCCATGTTCAGGAAACCCATCATAAGGATCAACTTATCTGAACAATCAATCCTTCCTCCTACAAAAGTCAAATTTCAAAATCCCAAGCAAAGGTAAAGAATCCAAATAAACGTCCGGATTTAACAAAACCCAAGCCTCCCTTTAAAACCAACCATGATGCAAATTATAAAGAAATTAATGGAATTTATGAGAAAAATTCATACAGAATAATGTTTAAAAGGAGGATTGAAACTTAAGAGAAGGCAGGACCATTCAACATTAGAGTGGATGATTGTTAGAAAAGAAATCGTACAAGTCAGGAAACCACCAATGAAAAATTTTACATTTTTTACCTATAACTGTATATACCCATGTGATTGTTAAACTGTGTGAATTGAATAAAGTTTTAGTTTTATTATTTTAAAAAAGTCTTCCTTTATTATCTTCCATCTGCTAAATAAGGTTCAACCTAGAGACCCATAATGCCAAAAATTAACTAACTGTGCTTTCCCTTCAGACTATAAGAACAATAACTGACCTAAACATCCTAATTTACCTAAAACAGCAGAGACAGAAAGAAACAAAGGTCTTTTACACTTTTCCAATACCTTATTCTAAAGTCAATCATCACATACATATTGGGGCAGAGAATTTTTGTGATTTAACATCTGAAACTGATGGACTGATGACTATATTTCTGGAACTGTGTAACAAAAAGGACATTTATCCATGCAGCAATTATCTGTTTACTGGTAGTAACTGAAATGTGAAAAACAAAGCTGCTTTGCATATAAGAATTGATGAACTGGGTCTTCCAAATAGCTGAATTACAGGAGCTGGCCGACCGGCACTTGCGAACTGCTTCTGCTTCGGGCACCACGCGGCAAGAAAGACTGAGGAAGATGGCGTCGGCTGATGCTTTTATACCCCAGGCGCTCTGACGTCGGGGAAGGGGCGACGTCAGCCAACGCCGGAGCCAGACTTTGGAATCCGGCCGACCGAAGGGCTGCCTGAAGCAGGACAACCCATATGTGATGACTGCAGATGCATCCTTGAAGGACATCTGAAATGTGAAAAACAAAGCTGCTTTGCATATAAGAATTGATGAACTGGGTCTTCCAAATATGCAACAAAATCTAGAAGATTTAGGATTTTTGCATGGAAATGTTTACATAGATACTTTTATACCCAAAGTAGACTCCAGAGAATTTTTCCTCAGGTAGACAGCAAATGTTGGAGGTGTGACAGGGAAGAAAGAGGCAACTGGGAACATACTTTTTGGGAGTGCAGTGGGTTGGTGGACTTTAAGGATTCCCTACATGATGTACGGTCAGTGAGCTTGGTCAGCAGACTGGTGCGACGAGGGAGATGACTTTTCTGTGCTATGATACAGAATCAGAACTGCCTAGACATAGTAAGGCCTTGCTGTGTCTAATTATGGTGACTGCCAAAAAAGCAATTACTAGAAAATGGAAATCAAAATCTAAACCTACTACAGTAGTAGTAGTGTATAATAACAGAGATAAAACAACTCTAATCAAGATCTTTAGGCATAAACTACATAAGAAAAAGTGGGAATTGTGGTAACAATACATATGGGGTGGAAAGAGGTTTAAAAGAAGGCAGGACTTAAATGAGCTATGTAAAATTTGACTGAAAATGATTGGGTAGATTATAAGTGCTGCATAATGTTTGCAACTGGGAGTGCGTCTGTATGGTTCGTGATGTATAATGTTTGCAACTAGGAATGTGTCGTTGTGGTTTGTTTTTATTTACATAAATGTGTGATTGCTTATGTCATAAGTGATGGTTTAATAAAGATCTTGAAAAAAAAAAACAAGAGAGTAGGAACTGAATAATTTATAGAATGTTGCTTAGGTTATATGATATGAAGCAATATATGAGAAGTATAATGCTTGTAAATGTGAACTTTTCAATGCAGTTTGAATACTTTTATAAACATTTAAATTTGCATATGTCAAGTGATAATTCAATAAAGGTGCTTATTAAAAAAATGCATGAAGGGTCTGTGTGAAAACTTAATAATATGAAAGAAAGACATAAGAATCTTACAGAATAGAGGGTGGGGATTGGAAGCTGTTTTGAAATGTGAAAAAAAAAAAACATGGTGAAACACAAGTGTTATTTTTGTAGCTGGTCATTCAATATTTTTTCATTTAATTAATGGTTGGGGCAAAGCACAATATAACCAGTGCAGGGAGAAAAGGCAAACAGTAAGAAGGTGGGTGCCTGAATGAGGGTTGTGTAAAAAGGGGAATACTTTTGAATGGAGTTTCAAAAGCAAACAGTAAATAATGAAAAAGAAAGGGAAAGGGAAGAAATCGTACATGAAGACAACAAAAGGTTGGGGGAGAGGGTGAACTAGGTGAAGAAGAAAAAAAAAATGGAGGGTAAAAATGAGGAGAGAAAGTGCATATGGGAAGAGAGGTCTGGAAAAGGAATTGATACTAACATTTTTTGAGGTTCTAGACTGTGAAAATCTGATTCCGAAGATCAAGGATTATTTGCATATAAATCCAGAAAAATATTCAATTGGGAAAGAGTGAAAATAAAAAAGAAATAAAAAATGTGCCCTAAACTTAAAAAGAAGAAAAAGAAAATTTGAGTAATTTCAGTAAATGCGAGCAGCATTAACACACTAAAAAGGATGGGGATACTGGAATGGTGTAAAATGTGATGTGGATGTTATGCTGTTAGAGGATGCATGTTTCCTGACAAGTGAAGAAACACGGCAAACAAAAAAACTGTGGGGTGGAAATGTAAAAACGATTGTTCTGGAGTGATCGTGTTGTGTAAACAAATAGTGAAAATACTAAATGTCATGTAGGTAAGGATGGGAAGGTTAACTGCTGTGTAGAGAATATGCTTATAAAATTACAGCATTAAAACACATATACAACTAGCAAGGAAAGAGAGAATCTCATCAAATATTAGACTATGCGGTGGTTAACAAAATTATAACTGCAGGTGACTTTGTGATTTAAAGGGAAAATTTAAAAAGAAAAAAATGGAAAGATGTAAAAAAAATACAGGAAGTGATTAAATGTAGTAAACTAGCTATGTGGAATAAAAGTCAAAGGACTTACAGAAAGGGGGCACTTGGATCTGAAACTGACTATTTTATATTAATCGGAAGGCTTGGGGTAGCAGGTGGTGATGCAGCTGTGATGGGTTTTTCAGACAATTTAGAAATATGGATGGAGGTGATGGAGATAAGGTAGTATATTAAAACATGAAAAGGAATAAAAAGGATACATACGAAATTATGGGATGAAATTGGAGAGTGGGAAGTATTGCAGTTACAGAAGGTTCATATAACCATGAAGGCCTTTTATAGAAACTAGTCTGAATGGTGGACTAAATTTAAAAAAGTATAAAAAAAACCCCACCCCCCCACCCCCACCCCATGTCAGGATGATGTAAGACAGGAAGAGAAAATATACAGAAATGTATCAAACAATAATACAAAAGAGTATTACAACATGGAAAAAATACATAAAGAAATCAAGAAAAAATAAGGCATTACTGTTTATACAGAGATATTATATACGAGAGTGGAGGTAACTGTATATTTGGGTAAAACAGTAAAGGAGGATATTAGTATAATGAGGGAAATGAAAAATGTAAAAGGAGAGAAAAAGAACACAAGAGCAAATTATGACTATTATAGTACTGCATGTGAAAAATATGTACAAGTGTAAAAAGAAGAAAAATAAATGAAAGAATAGAAAATTAAGAAAAAATAAATCCAGAACGAGTTAAGGAAGAATTTGAAAATAAAAATTACTGTTAGTGAATTTGATGAAGTACTTAGCAAAGTAAATGTTGATTCAGTATTAGCCCCAGATGGTAAAGGGTACAGAATGTACAAGAAATTAATGGACTGGTTCATAGGTGTGTACTAGGTTAATGGCCCTGGAGCCTTTACATGCCTAGCCCATAGGATTACCCTGGCATTGTGCCAGTCGACATTAGCTCCCAGTGCCACTGTTGAGTAGAGCCACTGGAGTGATCCTGGCATTGTGCCAGTCGACATTAGCTCCCAGTGCCACTGTTGAGAAGAGCCACTGGAGTGATCCCTGGTGTGAATTTTCTATTTCCCATCCACCCATCAAGATTTCTCTTGAAGATGGCCAGTGAGGTGCTCTGTTTGACATGTATGGGAAGACTATTCCATAGCGTGGGCAGTCTCTGGGTTATGACCCTGTCCCTCCAACATGATCTGTTAATTGTAGTAATGAAGCTGAGGTCTCTGGAGCGTGTGGTGTAGAGGGATTGGGATTTCTTTAGATGTAGCATTTCTAACAAGGGCTGGGTCAGACATGGCTTTGTAAGTCAAGCAGAGATGACAGAGAAGAGGTTCATAGGTTGGTACTAGGCTATCGGCCCTAGGGCCTATACAAGCCTAGCCATAAATAGTTGGGAGTATTTTGAGTCTGTCCATATAGGACAACTGTTTAAGGCCCAGGATCATCTTTGTGAGGTACTTTTGCGGCCTCTCCAGTTTTTGCAGGTGTCTAGTGAGGTACATGCCAAATGGGGCATTGTACTCAATGACTGGCCTAATGAGGGAAGAGTAGAGGGAGACAATGACCTCTTTCTTCCTGAATGCAAAACCCGTGGTAACGAGATGTGTCACACAGAAGGACTTTCTGACCATAGTGGCAATCTGGTGGTCAAAAGAGAGACTGCTGCCAACCTGCGTTTCCAGATATCTTACAATGCTTTCTGTGCTCAGTGAACTACCATTGATGAGGTAATTCATGGGAACAGAGTTTTTCCCAAAGGGGATGATGACATTTTTTGGCATTTAGCTTAAGGCCATGGTTCTGACACCAGTCATTGGTCTCAGTGAGGCCTTTCTGCAGGATGTCAACCACACTTGGGGAATTAATAACAGTTCTCAACTTAAAATTGTCTGCAAACTTTGTCAGCCAGAGTCCCTTCGTGTTGGCCTGGACTTCAGAGAAGTAGATACCAAACAGGAGAGGACCCAGGACAGAACCATGTGGGACTCCACTCGTGACTGGTGGACAGCCTGACTTGCAGTCAGCTACTTTCACACTGCAGGTTCTGTGAGCCAGTTTGCAACCCACCTAGTGATACAGGGGTTGATGACTAGCTTAGTGAGTTTTTCTAGGATTCCTGAGTGGAGAATAGTATCAAAGGCCTTGGCCAGATCAAGGTTGGCTGTACGAGCAACCTTTGTCTTCATCCACAGCTCTGGTGACTGACTCAAAGAAGTCGACCAGGTTAAGCAGGCATAATCTACCCTTCACAAAACCAAACTGTGTGGGATCTAGAGTTTGGAGATTCCCTATATCCTTGTTTATTAGGTCCATGATGATGCGTTCCATAGCTTTGCATATCAGACTCGTCAGGCCAATGGGGAGATAGTTCCCAGGTTCTGTAGTCGCTCCTCCTGTGTGGAGAGGGATGACTGTAGCAGTGTGCCATTTGGTAGGGACAAAGCCTGAGGTGAGGCTGTGGTTGAACAGGGCACACAGGTGTGGTGCCAGTTCACTCTTTAGTTCATGTAGAACACAGCCAGGGATATTGTCGGGTCCCATAGAAGCTGTATCCTTGGCTTGGACAGTGCTGTTTTATCCTGTGCAGCAGTAATACTGGGTGCCTTGCAATCTACTGGTATTGTGATTGGTCCTTTGGGGGGGGTAAAGTTGGCACTGAATCTGTCAGCCAGTATATTGGCAAAATCTGTTGGCTCAGTATAGGCAGTACCATTGTGCAGTAGCTCACAGCAAATCTGGGTATTGCCGTGGAGATTCTTTACACAACTACAGAAGGCCTTGTGATTGTCTTTACTATCTGCTGCAATTCTGTTTTCATAGCTAGCTTTAGAAGATTTGATGAGGGATCTCAACTTTTTGTTGAGGTTGAGAAGGGATGTTTTCCAGTCTTGGGACTTCACCTTATTCCACATCAGTTTCTTCCTTCTGCTGTGTTTATGGCAGGGGACCACCAGCTTGGCTTCCTTTTTTTTGGAGGAGAGTGTCTTGGTTCTATTGGGTATGGGGAGATCCATGCATTTGTGTACGTGTTCATACAGTGCACTGGTGTATGATTCGGCAATCATGCAACTATTCTCCATTTGCACGGGTGCCGTGAAGTTAGCCACCTCTGTTTTTAGAAGCCCAAAGTTAGCTTTGGAGAAGTTTTTCATGGTGGTTACCTTTGCGGAGGGGGGTGGGAAGGTGGGAGGGATGCGGATTTGGCAAGGAGCATTTTGCAAATGTACTGAATGAATGTTTGAAGGAAGGGCTTATTTATAAAAAGTTATTCAGTGGAATATTAAAAGTTATATGGATGAAGGAAGAGAGGAATGAAATTAAAAACTGGAGACCCATCACAATAAATAACACAGATTACATTTTGGAGAATGGAAGGAATCATGAGGGATATTATACTTATATTTGTTAACCAGGGTAGTAAATCAGCCACAGCCTCAGAGTTGCAACAGAACTTAATTTCCCTGTTGTTTTGTTAACTATGGTAGAGCACTGATCCACCAGGACCATTTGCAAGCCCAGCCTAGGAATGTACAAACAACAAGACTGTATTTAAGCTATATAAAAAGTGCAAAAAATTATATAGGAACTGTAACAGATTGTCTGGCATTGTCACCAGATGTCCTAGATTACTGGTACTGATAGGGATCTGAATCTTACAGCTGCCAACCCAAATATGACAGAGGGTACCACTTACCACATATATGTGAAGACCAGGGTGGCATCAGTAGGGGGTTTGAATCTCACCACTACCAACCAGTGTACTGCCTGGAACATGAGGCATAAGGACTATAGTCCTTGGGATTCACTGCACTGCCCCGACAAGTCCACGGATTACCAGAGAGATGGTGTCTCTGATCATACCACTGACACCAAACAGGTGTCAAAAAAAACAAAAGAAAGAATACTAGGAGAAGGATCAGATGAGAAGGTAAGAAATGTGGAAAAGGCATAAATATAGTTGCAAGTACAGAAAACTCCTGGAACAGCCCCATGTTGATCTGGATCTGACACTGGAATGATTAAGGAGGGGTGAATGTAAACCAAAAGTTGAAAGGTTAATAGCAACAGCCCAGGATACTGGACTACTTGCACAGTGGTTTACAAAGTTCACTAAACATATGGGAGGGACAGACAAATGCAGGTTCTGTAAAACAGAACTGGAAATAGTTGCACATCTTGTTGCTGGGTGTGATACACTAATGGCAGAGGACCTGTATACTGTAAGCCATAATAATGTAGCAAGACTGTTGCATTGGGGATTGTGCAAACATTACAAATTTGGAGTAGCTGAGAAGCATCGGAAACATCAGCCACAAAGCATTATAGAGAAGAATGGCAGAGGACCTGTATACTGTAAGCCATAATAATGTGGCAAGACTGTTGCATTGGGGATTGTGCAAACATTACAAATTTGGAGTAGCTGAGAAGCATCGGAAACATCAGCCACAAAGCATTATAGAGAAGAATGAAGTTTATATTACACTGGATCACCCATTACCAACAGTTAAAAAAAAAAAAAGAGATACAAGAAAAACAGATATAGTGGTTTATGAAAAGAAGGCAAAGTAGCGTTGATTACTGAAATTGCTACACCCTGTGATCACAGTGTCTTAAGTACAGAGAGACAAAATCATAAAATACCAGGATTTACAGGCAGAAATGAGGGCAATGTGGCAGGAGGATACCCAGACAGTTTCAATAGTAGCAGGAGCAATGGGTCTCATAAAAAAAAAAAAATGTATTTACGGTCTTATTTAGATATGCTACCAATACATGTAACTCTGTATGATTTGCAGGAGTCAATTTGGGATACACTGCGGGTGTTGCCAAGAGCACTTTTGGTTAACATCAAAGATTGAAACAATACTAATTTCATGACCTTTAATCATACTCTTAACTTAGGAATGGAGTCCATTCCCGTCATAGTATTAGAAATCCAAAATACTTGGAGAAATTAAATCAGTTAGCATAGAAAAAAAGTTTAATTCAATGACCAATTCAACATATGCACAGTGGTTGTCCTAGGTATGGGCTTACAACATCCACATCCAGACAAGGAGTACATAATGATCACTTCTAGACCAGAGTCTTTTGCAGGCCACTTTATCACCATTCTCTCTGAGAACCAGTGTCTTCTAGAGTCCCTTACCCACAATAACAACTTTTAATCAAATTATTACTTTCACAATAACATTCATACACATGCACTCGTTCACCAGGAAAGGTTAGTAGAATTTTCCAGTTGCCCACGGCTATCTTTCTGGCAAGGCAATACTGCCAGCAGCCTCGCTGGAGACCAATCACACAAGGTTACCTGACAACTTACATAACTTCCTACTGCCTATCACTTTCTGTAGCTCTGCGAGTCAGTCTCTTCTGTGCTGCCGGCTTTGTTAGCCAGGCAAGCAGGATGTTCCAGAAAGAATGTTGGGTGCATAAGGCTGTCATCTTTAAACAGCAGTCCTTTCTTCAGCCCACTATAACACAGAAGACTACAGCCCCCCCTTTCCTATGTACAGTGCTCTGTAATGGAGCTTACTTTTGCCAACCAAGTGAAGTCATAAATCATGACTGTGTACACTACATCACAAAGAATGCCAGAAAAGTGAGTGGGACATCTTCAACATATTAAATCTTACCTCCTAAATACTAGCATAACAGAAAATTACTGCAAACAAGTAGTATTTTGCTAGGTACCATATACCTTTGCCCTTAATTTCTTTTTTGTATGTAAAGTAACTGCTGGTGCAGTTTTGCAGGCAAGTCCAATAATCTGGACTCAAATTGAAATTGGACAATAAATGACTGATAAGAAGACAGTAACATTGTTGACACTGGAACATGTTTTCTGGGGAGTGTTCCTAACTGCCAGTATGCAACAGAGTTCCAGGGTGTTATAGGTTCATAGGTTCATACTAGGCTATCTGCCCTAGGGCATTTATAAGCCTAGCCAGAATGTGTTTGGCTTTCGCCACCCATTTTAAATTTATTTTGCTATGCCCTTTTTCGAGGTTAGTATACTGTGCCTCTGTCTAACAGTGACACAGAAGTGATACCCGGGGTAAACCTACGATCTCCCATCCACTCATCAAGATTCCTCTTGAAGAAAGTCAATGAGGGACTCTGCCTAACCTGGACTGGGATTTTATTCCAGAGTGAAGGGAGCCTCTGGGTTATGAATCTGTCCCTCCAGCATGTCCTATTTATTTCAGTGCTGAGGTTCAAGTCTCTCGAGCGCGTAGCTCGATGGGATTTGGATTTTCTGAGGTGCAGCAAGCCCATTAATTCCGGGTTGGACATGGCTTTATACGTCAGGCACAGATCGCCTCTGAACAGGCAGTATGCCACTGAGTAGAGCTGGAGTTTCTTTAACCGGGCAGCATATGGCATCTGTTTGAGCCCTTTGATCCTCTTGGTGAGGTACTTTTGGGGTCTTTCCAGTTGCTGCAGGTGTCTGGTAAGGTACATCCCAAAAGGGGCATTGTACTCAACTATGGGCCTGATGAGGGATGAGTAAAGAGGCACGATGATGTCCCCTGATCTAGATGTGAATCCCTTCATGATTAGGTGGGCTATATAAAATGTTTTTCTAACCACTTTGGCCACGTGGTTGTCAAATGAGAGATTGCTATCAACTTGGGTCCCCAGGTCCCTAATTACTTCTTCTGTACTTAATGGATTATCACCTATGTGGTAATTTGTGGGCACTTTGTTTTTGCCAAAGGGGATGACTATACACTTTTTGGCATTTAGCTTGAGGCCATGGCTCTGGCACCAGTTGTCTGTTTCTATGAGGCCCTTTTGGAGGATGCTTGTGTCGGCTGGAGAGTCGATTATGGCTCCCAGTTTGCAGTCATCTGCGAACTTGGTCAGCCACAGTCCTTCCGTGTTGGCCTGTACCTCCGAGAAATATATACCGAACAAGAGAGTTCCCAGGACTGAGCCTTGTGGGACACCACTTGTAACTGGTTTGGAGTCTGACATGGCTCCAGCAATTCTAACCATGTGGGTTCTGTCCTTGAGCCAGTTTGCAATCCATCTAATGACATAGGGGTTTATATTTAAGCTGGTGAGCTTATCTATAATGCCCGAGTGGGGTATTGTATCGAAGGCTTTTGCGAGGTCCAGGTAGGCTGTGTGGACCACCTTCCCCTCGTCAATGGCCTTGGTGACTGTTTCAAAGAAATCAACCAGGTTTAAGAGGCAGGATCTGCCCTTAAAGCCGAACTGGGCAGGATCCAGTGTTTGTAGGTCCCCAATATCTTTATTTATGAGGTCCATGATGATCCTTTCCATAGCTTTGCAGACCAAGCTAGTCAGGCTTATGGGGCGATAGTTTCCAGGATCCGTTGAGGCACCACCTTTATGGAGAGGGACCACTGTTGCTGTACGCCACTCTTTGGGCACATATCCTGTAGTAAGGCTGAGATTGAACAGTAGTTTTATGTTTGGGTTTAGCTCTTCTTGTAGTTCATGTAGGACACAGCCCGGGACATCGTCTGGTCCCATTGATGCTGTGTTTTTTGCTTTGGAGAGGGCGGCTCTTACCTGAGCATCTGAGATGTCAGGGGGGCAGCACTCTGCTGGGATAGATATTTGCCCTTTTGGTGGGAGGGGGTTTGCGCTGAACCTGTCAGCTAGGATGTTGGCAATGTCTGTGGGTTCGGTGTATTTTTTGTCATTTTGGACTAATTCTGAGCATATCTTGGAATTCCCACCCAGGTTCCTAACATAACTAAAGAAAGCCTTGTGATTATCCTTAGTGTCCTGTGCAATTTTTCTCTCAACGCTGGCCTTAGACAATTTTATGTGTGCCCGTAGTTTTTTGCTAATACTGATCAGTGATGCCTTCCCTTTTTGGGATTTTGATCTATCATTTAGTAGCTTCCTCCTTCTATTGTATAGTTTGTTTATGGCTGGGGTCCACCAGACAGGACGTCTGCCTTTGGAGGATTGGGTCTTAGTTTTATTTGGGATCGCATGATCCATGCATTCCTGAAGGTGTTCAGAGAATGCGTTTATAAAGGATTCTGCGGTCTGGGCCGCATTTTCCACAGGCCCGGGAGCTTTGAAGGATTCCACCTCAGTTTTGAGGAGTGTGAAATTTGCTTTAGAGAAGTTTTTCACTGTGGTTTTCTGGGCAGGGGGTGGGGTCGGGATGTGAATATCCAGTGAGATTAGATTATGGTCTGATCTTACCAGTGAGGGATACACTTCTGGTCTGGAGCATAGAGTCCCCATGTTGGTGATGATCAGGTCCAGTATGTTTTCCCCTCTTGTGGGAGTGGTAAGAAGTTGTTCCATAGCATTTGAGTTTATAAATTCTAGGAACCTTTGGGCTAGGGTGTTGGAGCTAGACTAATGCTCCCAGTCTATGTTTGGGTAGTTGAAGTCGCCCAATATAATGGTGTTTGGAGAGACCTTCATATTTTCCAGTGTTCTCAGGAAGGCCGAGTGGGGTTCCTGGGTTTGGGAGGGTGGTCTGTAGCAGGCTATAAACTGGAAGGAAGTTTTACCCACTGTTAGTTGCACATGGATAGTCTCTGATGCTTCGTGCTTTGCCACCAACCTGGAGGTGTGGGTATCTTTGATGAATATTGATACTCCCCCACCTTTTGTGGTTCGGTCCAAGTTTTGGGGCCGAAAAGCATGGTATGAGGTATAACCTAGTAGTGCTGGGGTGCTCTCGGGAGCCCTGAACCAGGTTTCTATTACTGCACAGATATCGATGTTCTCCATGCTAAGGAAAGTTTTGAGTGCGTGCATCTTGAGGTTTAGACTTCTGGCGTTGAGTAGCATTACTCTTAGTTTCTTATCCCTTGTGATACCTATGGAGGTGGGTTTGTCTTTTGAGCCTTGCCTAAAAAAGGCACTATATGGGGGTAGCAAGAGCCTTTGCCAATATCCAAAAGCCCAGGGGTGACAGGTGCAAGCCGTCCCTAGCGAAGCATCGTGGCTTGTCGAGCATATCATCCCAAGCTGACAGGCATTGGATCCCCTTTGAATGACACCAGTACTTAAGCCAATTGTTGAAATTGATCATCTTGTCTTCATATTGTGGCATCATTCTTGGTGAGGGTAAGATGCTACTCAAGGTCAGGGTCATACCGGCCTGGGCTACATGCTCAGAGAGCTCCTTTATGTCTCTTTTCATGTAGTCCAGGGAGGTACGTCTCAGGTCATTCACACCAGCATGGACAATGACCGAGTCATATTTGTACTTGCCTTGGAGTGACCTGAGTGCTTGTGTTATGTGGCGGATCCTAGCACTCGACAGGCTGCTCACCGTGACCCTCTCCTTGTTCAGCCTGGTGAGCGGGACGCCAGTGTGCCTGACGATAGAGTCACCTATTACAAGTGTATCAGGTGTGTTGTTTAGTCTTTAGGACTGTGACTGTTCAGCACACTGGCTTTGTGAGATATGTGTTGCACGTGTTTTGTTTTCTGGTAGCGGCTGCTTGGGTGTCTGCTTTGGAGGTCTCTGCTGCTTCTGCAGATCTTTATTTAGAGCCTCCGAGTTATGTTTTTGTGTGATTATGTGTTTGGTTTGCTGTCGTTGTAGGTCTATGTGAGACTGGAATTGTATTGAGTGTGGTTTCCTTCTCCTCATGACTGGTTATGCCAGTACTGAGTTGAGAGAGCTTAGCCTCCAGTTTGGCTATATGGTTGCATCTCTCACATGTGTTGGAATTTGTTGGGAGGAGGAGAGGGTTGTCTGTGTACATGAGGCAGTTGTAACATTGCCTCAAGATTCCCAGATTCACCAGCTGGACCGGAGAGGAGATTGACAACTGACCTTTGGACATGCTAGAATAATATTGGGAATTCCTTAATTGAAAACCAGGGCCAGTGGGGAGTGAGGGTGGAGTGCTTTTAATTTTTAGTGCTGACTTATATAATTGCTTTAGTTAGCAAGTGCCAGGTAACTTAAGTGCAATGTGTTACAGGTAACTTAAATGCAAAAACGACAAACAGTAACTTTCTTTCAAGTGAAACAAGGAAATAAGTACAGTAAGCAATGCAGATATCACTAGTGATCCACAGAAGCTCTGAGAAGCCGCCTATTAGGTGGAATTAGCGTTCCAGGGAAATAACAAGCAAACAAACAACAAGCATATAAACAAAGCTAGATTCAGCAGGCCTGGATCTAGTCTATGCTACAGCAAACAAGGTGTACCAATTTCAGTAAGATGCAGTTCAAATATTCAGGCACTATAAACCTTTAACCAGAAATTCCCAGCTCAGAAGGGCAGAGTCCAGCCTCTTCTCCCACAAGAGTGCAGACCACAAACCTTCTTAATGTAAAATAACTGGCCTGAAGCCCAAGTGCTTAAACCAGAACTAATACACTTTAAGAATAACAGACACTGGGCTCTCAATCAGCAGTTCCCAACTTAGAAGGATGTAAGCTACCTGTCCTGCCACCACAGTGCATGCCACAAACCTTCCTAATGTAAAACAACTGGTCTGAAGCCCAAGTGCTTAATCCAAAAGACTTAGAATGATAGCTACACTTTAATCAAGTTACTACCAAGCAGTAATAATGCTTATGATGCTAAGAAGGAAGGGCTCTGAATATTTTTACAAGTAGACATTTAGCAAATTTAAGAGTGAAACTTTGGTCTAAAGATGATAATGTAGCAATATTACTTTATTACACTATTTTTTTCCAGCTGGTCCATCTTCAAGTTTAGCCTAGGGACAACATTTTCAAATAGACAGGCTTCAAGAAATAACTGAAATCACACTTTACCATTAATATAGCACCACAAAATAGTATTAGATAATGGTAGGAGGTCCTTGAAGTTTTACTGGAGGTGTAGGCAAGTAAAGGTAATCTATATACCAGCTGTGGCTGCACTACTTTTTCCCCCCCAGTTGCTGCTCTGCCCTCTGGAGTAAGGAAGTGGGAGGTTTTGTATCAGCCATAAAGAGCCGAGTTTACTGGGGATGTAAAGAATCTGAAAAAAACTGTTTGTAGACGGTATAATGGGACCTACTACCACAGCCGGAGTTGGTGGTGGGGTTCAATGAGTAAATACCTGTTGGCTGGGTAACTCACAAAACTCAAGCCATGCACAACTTCAAAAAAACAAGAAGTGTTCCATGGGCTCACTCTCCCTGCAATAAAAAGGCTTAGGGTGAGGTCAGGAACAAGGTTAATCAAGTGACAGGCATGACTGGTTCAGACTAAAATGGACTAGACAGCAACAAAAACTGATCCTGAGGCAATGAACATCACCACACTGTTAGGAAAAGAGTAGGATTCTGTATGGAAAATTGAAAAGCGATTTAGCTGGTCTTACCTCTACACAATCTCACTCCGTTTGTTGCTTGTCATGCAACAAGGGCTTGCACACATCAGATGAGGATTGAATGATCACTCCAAGTTTGCAGTTACTGGCAAACTCTGCCAGCCGGAGCCCTTTGACATCAGCATTAGCAGGAGTGGACCTAGCACAAAAAGCTGTGAAGGAAAACAGAACACTAACCCTTGCTACGTGGATACTTTGTCAGACACTTTGCAAACCATAGGATTACATAGGCTGACATTCAGTCTTGTGAACTCACTTATGCCAGAGTGTGTGGAATAGTGTTCAATGTTTTTGCCAGATCAAGATAAGAAGTGTGCACTGATTTACTGTTAAACAGTACTGCAGCCATGGATTCATACGTAAGTACTAGGTTAGCCGCCCTTGCGGAACACTTTAATCCTAGCCAATTTCCCTTTTTGTACTTAAAATAACCTGCCCCATTTGAATATTGATTGGTCTTATCCCTCCATGATCTATAATTATTTATTACCCTCTAATGAGAATAACTGGGACCATATCACTCCATATATAATTTGAGGGGAGGACCCATGCATGATATCCAGCAGTAGTACAAGGGGCAGTCCTGGGGTAAATTTTCTGTTTCCCATCCATAGATCTAAGTTGACCTTGAATACGGACAGTGCTGAACTTTGTTTTATGCGGACGGACAGTCTGTTCCACAGCAGTAGTATCCTCTGAAAGACTATTCTGCTGATGTTGCATAAGACATCTAGATCCCTAGAGTGAGTATTTCTGATGCCATCTGACTAGCTGATGTGCAGTATATCCAGGCACAGAACACCTATTAGCAGTCTGCAGGATACATAGTATAGTGACAGGTAATTGAATCAGACCATGTAGGGCACATTGTTTAGACCTCATATCATTTTAATAAGGTATCGCTGCGGGCATTCCAACTGTTGCATACATCTGGACAGATACATGCCAAAGGGGGATTATATTCATTGACTGGTCTAATGAGGGCCGAGTACAGGGGACAATGACATCCCTAGATCTAGACACAATCCCTTTAGCTGTGCAATACAGAAGTCCTTTTTTACAACAATAGATACATGTTGGTCAAAAGTTAGGTCACTGTCTACATAAGTTCCCAAATGGCTAATGGTCCTGGAGCCTTTACAAGCCTAGCCCAAAGAAAATTGCCAGGCAACGTGCCACCCAATGTTAGTTCACAGTGCCCCTATCCAGTAGGTTAACTGGAATGATCCCTGGAGTGAACTTTCTGTTACCCATCTACTCAAGATTTCTCTTGGAGAGGGCCGGCGGGCAATCTTTGGGAGATGAACCTGTCTCTGCAGCAAGTTCTGTTAATTGTGGTAATGAAGTTGTGATCTCTGGAGCATGTGGCGCGGGAGGACTTGGATTTCTTTAGGTGTAGCATTTCAAGTAGGGCTGGGTCGGACATGGCTTTGTAAGTCTAGCAGAGATCTCCTCTAAGTAGATGATAAAAGACTGAGAACAGCTGAAGTTTCTTGAGTCTGTCCATGTAGGACATGTGTTTAAGGCCTAGGATCCTTTTTGTGAGGTACTTTTGTGGCCTCTCCAGCTGTTGTAGGTGTCTGGTTAGGTACATGCCAAACGGGGCATATTATATGATTGGTCTAATGAGGGATGAGTAGAGATGGATGACGACCTCTTTTTTCCTAGATGTAAAACCTTTTGGTTATAAGATGTGCCACGTAGAAGGACTTTCTGACCACAATGGCAATGTGGTGGTCGAAGGTGAGGTGGCTGTCAACCTGGGTGCCCAGATCGCTTATGGCCCCCTCACAGTGTTCAGTGGGCTTCCATCAATGTGGTAATTTGTGGGAACTGAGTTTTTTCCAAAGGGGAAGAGAACGCATTTTTTGCCGTTAAGCTTCAGGCCATGGTTCCAACACCAGTCACATATCTCTGAGAGGCCCTTTTGTAGGATGTCTGCATCACTTGGGGAGTTGATAAAGACTCCTATATTGCAGTCATCGGCTAACTTGGTCAGACAGAGTTCTTCTGTGTTGGCCTGGACTTCTGAGAAGTAGATGCCAAACAGGAGAGGGCCCAGGACCAAGCCCTGTGGGACTCCACTCGTGACTGGTCGACAGTCTGACTTGGAATCCGCAACTTTCACTCTGTGGGTCCTGTGAGCCAATTTGCAACCCACCTAGTGATGTAAGGATCAAGGCCTAGTTTGGCGAGTTTATCAATGATACCTGAATGGGGAATGGTATCAAAGGCCTTGACAAGGTCAGGATAGGCTGTATGCACTGCCTTACCCTCATTCACAGCCTTGGTGACTGCCTCGAAGAAGTCAACCAAGTTCAGCAGGCAAGATCTCCCCTTGACAAAGCCAAACTGTGTGGGTCAAGAGTTTGGAGATTGCCTATATCTTTGTTAAACAGGTCCAGGATGATGCGCTCCATAGCTTTGCATGCATCTTTGTTAAGCAAGTCCAGGAAGATGCGCTTCATAGCTTTGCATACATCTTTGTTAAGCAGGTACAGGAAGATGCGCTTCATAGTTTTGCATACCAGACTTGTCAGGCTAATGAGGCAATAGTTCCCAGGGTCTGTATCTGGTTCCTCCTTTATGGAGTAGGATGACTCTAGCAGTGTGCCATTCGGTAGGGACAGAGCCTGAGTTAAGGCTGTGATTGAACAGGGCTCATGTAGGACGCAACCAGGGATATTATCAGGTCCCATGGAAGCTGTATTCTTGGCTTTGGACAATGCAGCTTTTACATGTGCCACAGAAATGGTGAGCACCAGGCTTTCTTCTGGTATTGTGACAGGGCCCTTGGGGAGGGGGGTAAAGCTGGCAGTGAAACTGTCAGCCAGTATGTTGGTTATATCTGTTGGCACAGTATAGGAGGTGCCATTATGCAATAACTCAGAGCAAATCTGGGTATTGCCTTTGAGGTTTTTGATATAGCTATAGAAGGCTTTGTGGTTGTTTTTGGTGTCAGCCTCAATTCTGCCTTCATAGCTGGCTTTAGAGGATTTGATAAGGGATCTCAGCTTTTTATTGAGACCGACAACGGAGGTTTTCCAGTCTTGTGACTTCATTTTTTTCTGCAACAGTTTCTTCCTTCTGCTGGAGTTTATAGATGGCTGGGGACCACCAGATTGGCTTCCTTTTTTTGGAGGAGAACGTCTTAGTTCTACATGGTATGGCAAGGTCCATGCATTTGTGTACATGCTCGTACAGTGCACTCGTGTATGATTCGCCAGTCATGCAGCTATTTTCCATTGCCATGGGTGCCGAGAAGTTAGCCACCTCTGTTTTAGCAGCCCAAACCTGGCTTTAGAGAGGTTTTTCAGGGTTGTTACATGGAGATTTCCACGGTGATCACTTTGTGGTCAGGTTTAACCAGGAAGGAATTGACTATAGGTGTGGAGCAATGGTCTCCCATGTTGGTGATAACCAGGTCGAGGATGCTGCTTCCTCTAGTTGGGGTCAGAATGAGCTGGTCCAGGGCACTGGAATTGATAATTTCCAGAAAGCAGTGGGCCTGTACATTGGTACTTGAATAATTTCCCAGTTGATGGAAGGGTAGTTGAAGTCACCCAGTATGAGAGTTCTGGGTTGGACCTTGACAGACGCCAGGGTGTTTAGGAACTTGGGAGTAAAAGTCTAGGGTCATGTTTGGGGTTCTGTAGCAGGCTATGAGTTGTATCACCATCTTACCCAGTATTAGTTGTCCCTGAAGTATCTCGGATGCATTATGCTGGGCGCGTGTATCCTTTAGGAATATGGAGACACCACTGCCTTTGGAGCTTCCGGACATAATCTGGGGCCAAAAGGTATGGAATGAGTTGTAGCCTGGGAGCACAGGGGTGCTTTCTGCCTCTTGAAACTAGGTCTCTGTTACAGCACAGATGTCAACGTTCTCCATTTTAAGGATAGCTTCGAGTGAATGCATCTTGAGATTTAGACTTCTAGCAATGAGCAGCATGACCTTCAGATTGCATTTGTTTGTAGCTGTTATGGTGGAATTTTGGTCTTTGGAACACTGCCTAATAAAGGCACTATAGGGGTGGCAAGAGCCTTAGCCAGTACCTGGAATCTCAGGGGTGACAGATGCAGGCCATCTCTGGCAAAGCATCATGGTCTGTCGACCATGCCGTCCCAGGCAGACAGATAATGGATCCCCTTAGAATGACACCAGAAACTTAGCCAATTGTTGAAGTCAATCATTTTCTGCTCATACTGCGGTATCATTCTGGGTGATGGTAGAATACTGCTCAGGGCTAGGGTGATACCTGCCTGGGCCACATAATCAGAGTTCCATCACATCTCTTTTTATGTAGTCCAGGGAGGTACAGTCTCAGGTCATTCACACCCACATGGACAATGAATGAATCATATTTGTACTTGTTGTGGAGTGACTCGAGTGCATGTGTTATGTGGCGGATCCTGGTACATGATAAGACAACTGACTGTCACCTTCCTGTTCAACCTAGTGAGTGGGACATCAGTGTGCCTCACAACTGAGTCTCCTATGACTGCCCAATGTACTAAAGTGTTTTGCCTTAAGGGCTTGGGTTGAGAGGCACACTTTGGTGGTGAGCTGTGTGTCCTGGGGTTGGTGGCGTGTTGTGGTGGTAGTGTGCGTTTCTGTTGTTTGGGGAAATTTTTATTGAGAGCCTCCACAAAGGTGGGTGTATGGTTTGTTTTTCTATGTGTGAGTTGTGATGGTTGGTGTTTTGAAGGGCTGTATGTTCTATGTAGAGAGTAGGTGTTGACCTTCTCCTCTTGACCAGCTAGCCCGGTCTTGGTTAGAGCAGTGCAGTTTGGTGATATAAGTGCATCTCTCACAGGTATGAGTGTTGGGAGGCAAGAGGAGAGGGCTGTCTGTGTACATTAGACAGCTGCCACACTGTCTTAGAATGCCCAAGTGCATCAGGTTAGCAGGTGAAAGCACAGTGTCAATATGGTAGTTCCCTGAGGTAGAACACTTCCCAAAGGATACAATAATGCATTTTTTGGCATTTAGTTTCACCCCATGATTGCAGCAGTTGGAGACATAGGCCTTTATGCAGGAATTCAGGTGGGAAAAAAGGTTTGTGGTACAAACAACTGCTTTGATGACAGTGTCCAGAAGGGAGACAGAACTTTTAAAATCTTGATGTGATTTGAATTTGGCCTTATACATCCTTGAAGTCCCTAGTTGCAATAGCAGTAGATTTGGGTTCTAAAGGAAAATAGGACAACAAGGTCATCAAATTTAGGTTCAGTGGTGTGTATTAAACTAACAACCACTAGGGCCCTTATAAACCTAGCCAAACAACCCAAATGTGATTTATATATGGGATTATTTAATCACTGCCTCTGTCCATGAGAGACATAAGTGCCAGACCAGGGGTGAATTTCCAAGATGCACTTAAAAAGAGATAGGGTTGAACTCTGCTTCACATGGATAGGATGCCTGTTCCACAGAATGGGAATCCTCTCAGAAACATATCTCTCTCTCTCCAACATGTCCCGTTTATGTTACAAACAAAATTTAAGTCTTTTAATCTATTAGTTCTGATTATGCTTGTTTTGCACATGTGCAAAAGGGTAATCAAAACAGGGTCCATGAATGCCTTGTATGCCAAGCAAAGATCTCAAAAGTCTGTATGATACTGAGTAGAGACAGGGCTTTGCGATCAGTACAGAACATTGTTTACTCCCTGTATTCTTTTTTTAAGGAACGCTTGTGGACAATCCAGTTGCTGCATGTGACTGGTCACGTACATAAAGAAGAGGCATTATACTCTACGATGGGTCTAGGAGGGCTGAGTACAGTGGTACGATTACCTCTCTAGACCTAGATGTCAAGTCTTTGTTTAAGTTGAGCAATATAGGATTTTCTTACTATCCTGGACACATTTTGGCTGAAGGCTAGGTTACTATCTGCATGAGTTCCCAGATCCCTGTCTACCGAATCAACTTTTAAGGGTATTTTATTGATGACATAATTACCTGGGTGGTCGACTTCCCAAAAGGTACTATAACGCATTTCTGGGAGACTGAGTTGTAAGTCATGGCTTTGGTGCCAAGGGTCTGTGTTAGACCTTCCTGTAGGGTGTTCTCATCTTGGGGGGGGGGGGGTTCAATGGCTGCTCCCAGTTTGCCAATATCTGTGAACTTTGTTAGACAGCAGCCTTTGACATTGGCTTTGATATCCGAGAAGCAGATGCCAAAGAAGGGTGGGGGCAGCACACAGCCCTGAGGGGACTCCACTGGTGACAGGCCACTTTGTGGAGGTGGCCTCACCAATTCTAACCTCCTGGGTCAGTGAGCCAGCTCACTATCCAGCATGTTATAAAAGGGGTTTACTCCCAGTTCTGCAAGTCTGTTGACAATGCCCAAGTGGCACATTTATAAAATGATTTAGCCAGATCTAGGTAGGCATTATGCACCATTTCCCTTCATCCAATGCCTTCGTGACCTTTTCAAAAAATGTTCACCACACTGAAGGGTGACCTATAGTTGGCTAGGAAATAGTAGGGGATTTTGTCTACAGTGATCTACACATGGAGAAATTCCAGCACATCATCCTATTTTACCACTCTACAGGTATGCTTGTTATTGATGTATAATGAGACACCTCCACCTTTAGTCAGTCTGTCTAGCAACTGGTCTAAAAGTGTGGAAGAGACTAAAACCTTGCACTGCATTATACTGTCTGCCTCCTTAAACCATGTCTGAGTAACTGCACTGATATCTATATTCTCAACTGTGAGGAGGGCTTGGAGGAAGATTAAGTTGAGCTGATTTTGCTATGTTGGCAGGTTTGTCATTTTGGCATTGCCTGAAAAAGGCATTATGGGGGTAGATAAAGTTTTAGCCAGTATTCGAAAGCCTAGAGGGGAAGGGTGTAGATCAACCCTGGCAAAGCATGTTAACCATGTCCCCCACCAGCTAACAAATACTGAATCCTTAGAATTACTCCACAAATTCAAGCAATTGTTGAAATCAAATCATGTTTTGCACATATTGTGACATCATCCTCAAAATACACGAAAGACATAACGGCCACTATGTAAATGAATTTATGCGCATGTATATGACTGAGGGAAAACAGATTTAAGCAACACACTTACTAGGCAAAGTAAGATCTGTAGTAATTTTACAGAATTTAAAATTTACACTTTTAAAAAGAGTTTTAAAGGATCCCAGGGGTGGTTTGTGGGAACAGAGGTTAGAAAAACAGAACCTAGAATGGCAGGTTAGGTAGGGAACTAATACATTTCCAAGCATCAATGGCACAATCTCAATAACAAGTTTAGTATCTACTAAAAGTGCCAATGTTGGGTAAAGGCCAACTTTTTTTATTAGGATTGAATCTTCATTGCTGTTTTTTGTTTTGTTTTCAAATATAAAATGTTTTTGTCAATGAGGTGTCACGTGAGGGTTTCAAACTAATTTGATTGGTCCACAGTAGCTTTTTACAAGTCAGATGGGTACAGTAGGGTCATTCAGATTCTGAAGTAGTCTTTGTGCAGATGAAAGCACTTCATATAACTGAACAGGAGCTGCAGGTCTTTGCATCTCCTTGTTTTTGTGGTGGTCAATGAGTCTGTGGAGTAAATGTTGGACTGTGATTCATGAGTGAACTGGTGGAGTTTTTATAACCTCAAGGGATGGTGGGACAAGCACAAACCCCTATAAACATTACTCTGGGTAGTTAAATGAACTAAGGCCACTCTGCCTGCATACTTTGAAGCAGTATGGTGAAGGTGCAAAATTTTATCAACTCTCCCACATGCAAACCTTAAAATCCTGTTAGTCATTTGTGTTCCAAGATCTTCCCTGTAAAATTAACTAAAGAGCAGTCAGTTATCATATGTCATGAGCTTTTCATTAAGATGCTACAAGGCAAGATAGTCTAGGGCCATTTCCAACTTCTCAGACTTGTGTGAACAGAGTGCTAACCAGTAACTGAATGGCTAGCCTGCCAGGACGTAGCAAGCTGCCATTTATCTGAGGCAGATCAGCTCGGATATGCATGTAAAAGGGGATGGTCAGGTCTGGACAGGATATGTCAAAAGGGTTAGGGAGAAGCAAGCAACCTGGGGAGGTAATGAAAATGCCAGGAACAAAACAACTCTATCTTTTCAATTCCTACCTCAGTAGCTTTCAAGTGTTTGACTTCCATGGGTGGTATTGTTAAATAAGACTAGGGGGGTTTGTTACTGTTCTCAGAAAAAAAACTTGCAAACCTGATGCTAGAGCTGTTATTGTTAGACTACTAGTCAAGTTATTTCTTTAGTAATCACAAAGTTTATATATATATATATATATATATATATATACACATACATACATACATACATACATACACATACACACACACACACACACACACACACACACGTATAGTGGACAAAAACAAAAACACAAGATGGTGGACAAAAACAAAAACACAAGACTGTGACTTTAGTTTTAGGTGTTTCACTTCATCTACAGTTTTAACAGGCCTATCGGAAGGAACTGTAGACAGGCCTGAGGCTTTGTGTTGGAAGGGGATGACTACAAAGGTTTTCAAAGAAACATAAATAACAAAATTAAAACTTAAGTAAAACAAACTTCATAATTCAAGTAAGGTTTGTTTTTTTTTTTAGGCAAAGATTGCTAGGCCAGACCCAAAGCTTGGGAATTTTAGTGGTAGGCCTAGGTTACAAGAAGCAGGAGGATTAGTACCAAAGGTTAAGATCATTCCCACAGAGTTTAGATATTAGGTGTGTGTGTAGATATATGCACACGCGTACACACACATTATATATTTTTTTTTTTTTTTTTTATATACATACATACACATATATTTAAAAAAAAAAAAAAACTTCACTAAGACCTGGTGAGGGTACAAGCATACAACAGTGTGAGTGAGTAGGCCTGGTTTAGGGGCAGTAAGCAAATGCCTGAGCTAGTAAGTTGAGGCCTGTGGTGGTTGAGCATTCAAGACTGGTGTGAGATTTTCCCTGCCCAGTACTCATAAGACTGGGTTGAGATTTTCTAATCATTAGAGATATTAAATTACATTAAAATATAATGATATTAAAAAAAAGAGTCATTGAGCTAAACGGGCAAGTACAGTCTAAGTGAGAATAAAGACTAATCAATACGCAAAATTATTTTTGTGTTTGTTTACACTCTCAAACTGAGCTGCACATTCAAGTGTAAGTGCGGGCCATGTTAAGCCTTAAAGGGAAGTACTAGTGGGAGGATTAACATCGGCAAACAATGGGGGGGGGGGGCACGCCAACTGCAGGATTCTTCAGTAGTTAATACCCAACCTGTAAACAGCATGCCATCTGACCCACAAGCAGGACTGAACAGGCTTTCAGGTTTTAGAAGGAAGAAGCAGAGGGAAAGATAATGATGGTTGCATAATCAAAAGATGTTTTCAGGATGAGGAGGTATCAAAAAATGAGTTGCAGGCTAGTGATTGTGGGTGCTTGTCAAAGCCAGCTGTAATTGTCAATCATATGGGGCCGGAGAAAAAAAGAGGAATGCAGAGGGCTTGGTCCTACTAGTTCACAGGCAAGTCCAGGACAAAGCAAAAAAATTACCAGCCAAGGGGGCAAATTTTG
Source organism: Protopterus annectens (assembly GCF_019279795.1). Classification (NCBI taxonomy): domain Eukaryota; kingdom Metazoa; phylum Chordata; order Ceratodontiformes; family Protopteridae; genus Protopterus; species Protopterus annectens. The sequence goes on from NC_056725.1 coordinate 1,139,123,579, forward strand.
CACCAGATTGGGTCGCTATTAACTCAGCTTAAGGAGAGCCCAGAAAGTTAAAAAGACAGAACCATAAGGAGAAGATAACACAATCACAAGATAAAGGGGAAACAGTGGGTTCAGACCAGGAGAGGTACCATGGTGCAGTTACAATAGATTTGAGTTAGAAAGTTAAGCAGCAAATCACTAAAGGGGAATTATGTGGATATATTTTCTCTCTTGAATAGAGAGAAAGAAGATGGACAGCAAGGCTGACTATACAGTAGAAAAAAAGAAGAAAAGTGATCAGATAGACATGGGAAAATTAAATGGGTATTCAATATATGTTAAAAGTTTGGGAGAGAGAAGTCTTAACAAGGCAAACTCTGGGAATCTTGAGGCAATGTTACAACTGCCTCATGTACACAGACAACCCTCTCCTCCTCCCAACAAATTCCAACACATTTGAGAGATGCAACCGTATAGCCAAACTGGAGGCTAAGCTCTCTCAACTCAGTACTGGCGTAACCAGTCAGGAGGAGAAGGAAACCACACTCACTACAATTCCAGTCTCACATAGACCTACCACGGCAGCAAACCAAACACATAAACACACAAAAACATACTCTGAGGCTCTAAATAAAAATCTGCCTAAGCAACAGAGACCTCCAAAGCAGACACCCAAGCAACCGCTACCCCAAAACAAAACACGTGCAACACATAGCTCACAAAGCCAGTGTGCCGAACAGTCACAGCCCTTAAAGCTAAACAACACACCTGATACACTTGTAATAGGTGACTATCGTCAGGCACACTGACGTTCCGCTCATCAGGCTGAACAAGGAGAAGGTCACGGTGAGCTGCCTGTCGGGCGCTAGGATCCGCCACATAACACAAGCACTCAGGTCACTCCAAGGCAAGTACAAATATGACTCAGTCATTGTCCATGCTGGTGTGAATGACCTGAGACGTAGCTCCCTGGACTACATGAAAAGAGACATAGAGGAGCTCTCTGAGCATGTAGCTCAGGCCGGTATGACCCTGACCTTGAGTAGCATCTTACCCTCACCAAGAATGATGCCACAATATGAAGACAAGATGATCAATTTCAACAATTGGCTTAAGTATTGGTGTCATTCAAAGGGGATCCAATGCCTGTCAGCCTGGGATGACATGCTCGACAAGCCACGATGCTTCGCTAGGGACGGATTGCACCTGTCACCCCTGGGCTTTCGGATATTGGCAAAGGCTCTTGCTACCCCCATAGTGCCTTTTTTAGGCAAGGCTCAAAAGACAAACCCACCTCCATAGATATCACAAGGGATAAAAAACTAAGAGTAATGCTACTCAACGCCAGAAGTCTAAACCTCAAGATGCACGCACTCGAAACTCTCCTTAGCATGGAGAACATCGATATCTGTGCAGTAACAGAAACCTAGTTCAAAGCTCCGAGAGCTCCCCAGCACTACCAGGTTATACCTCATACCATGCTTTTCGGCCCCAAAACTTGGACCGAACCACAAAAGGAGGGGGGAGTATCAATATTCGTCAAAGATACCCACACCTCCAGGTTGGTGACACAGCATGAAGCATCAAAGACTATCCATGTGCAACTAACAGTGGGTAAAACTGCCTTCCAGTTTATAGCCTGCTACAGACCACCCTCCCAAACCCCGGAACCCCACTCGGCCTTCTTGAGGACACTGGAAAATATGAAGGTCTCTCCAAACAACATTATATTGGGCGACTTCAACTACCCAAACGTAGACTGGGAGCATTACTCTAGCTCCAACATCCTAGCCCAAAGGTTCCTAGAATTTATAAACTCAAATGCTATGAAACAACTTGTTACCACTCCCACAAGTTACCACTGTTGCACACAAGAGCAGCGTGTTAAACAGAAATATAAATTTTTGGGGCTCATCTAATTTCCTCTTCCAATTTTCCCACTGGCAAGACCAGACAGGAGGAGAAAGGTAACCACAATACATACCCAGTCACACATGTACACCATCACAACTTCAATCATCACACATACTCACAAATTTACCAAAACAGCAGAGGCCACCAAAGCAGACACACCCAACAAACTACCACAACACATACCAAATAACCACACAGTCACACACACAACAGTCACAGCAGTAAGTCAAAGCCCTTTAAAACAAAAAACACTTGCACACTTGTCATTGGTGATTCCAAGACCAGACACACTGACGCCCCGGGCCACCCGAGGTCACAGTAAAGAGAAGTCAAGGGATGACATGCTGGACAAGCACGCTTGTTTCTCGCAGGGGACGGTTTTGCACCTGTCCTGGGCTTCTATTGGCAAAGGCAGGCCACCCCACCCCCCATTTTTAGTTTTAGGCAAAATTCTAAACCTACCACCCTACCCTACCAAAAAGAAAAAAAAAAAAAAAAAAAATGCTAATCATGCCCAGAAGTCTCAATCTCAAGATGCACCTGGGCCGACTCTTATTCTTCTTCATAGATGTCTGTGCTGTGTGTGACAGAAACCAGAAAAATAACCCAGCACTGAGCACCCCACACCTAACAGGTTTCACTCATATCTCGCCCCGGCCCCAAAACAACAACACAAAGAGAAAGGGGTGTCCCAGGGGGTAAAGGACACCCACACCTCAGGGTTGGTGGCAACATGATGCATCGGAGACCATCCAGGTGCATAACCATAGGCAAGACTGCTCTCTGCAATTTGTAGTACAGTTACAGGTCTCTCACTCTCAGGAACCCTACATGGCCTTCCTGGAAAACATTGAGGATAAATGTATTCCAAACACCATCATACTAGGTGACTTTAACTACCCTAATATAGACTGGGAACACTACTCAAGCCCGAAACACTCTCTAACCCAAGATTCCTGGGTTCAAACTCATGGAACAACCAGTCACCATCCCAACTAGTCACCAGAGACAAAGAGGAAAATCTCATCATCATCATCAATCGAACATGGGATCAAGTATATTCAGCACGGAGAAATATGATCCACACTGTTGAACCATCTCAATAAACCCATCCCGCGGTCCTCATCCAAAGAAAACAGGAAAACAAAAAACATTTCACAAAAACTAATTTCAAATGTGGTTCACTTCTAAATTCTAGTGTAGTCCTCTTTAAAATGCAGTGGTAAAAGTGATAGCTTATTACTCAAACAAATAGAATCCTTACAAAAAAATGCCTTCTACCAGCACCTACAGGACTAAAACAAAACTAACATCCCAGGTGCAGCTAAGACTCTCTGTGGACCCCAGCCGTCCAGCCATAAACAAGCTCTCGCCAACAAACTCTACAGCTTAAAAGGAGAAGAGCAAACACCTTTGATCATCAAGGCAAATTTTGAGAGAAAAAAAGCCAAGGACTCTAGAGAATCATAAACCTAGGAGGAAACTCCCATATATGCTCAGAATTAGTTCAATGATGTGAAAATTACTGAAAATGAGGAATTAAACCCAGTTAGGACACAGCTGTTTATCTAGCCCGCCCATTAGCTTGACAAGCCTTATCTGCAGCCATGGAGAGGATCATAATGAACTCATAAATAAAGACATAGGGAACTTGCAGACTTTGGATCCAACTCAGTTTGTTTTTTGCAGGCAGAGGCAGATCCTGCCTCTTAAACTTGGTTGACTTTTTTTCACCAGGGCAAAGGCGGGATGAGGAAAAAGGCAGTCCATACAGCCTACCTCGACCTGGCAAAGGCCTTCATATCATACCCCACTCAGGTAAGGCATCATCAAAAAACTCAGTAAAGAGATACAAAACCCATACAAGTGACAGGCTACTGGCTATCAGACAGAACCCACAGGCTGGGAGCTCCAAAGCCTGTCACAAGTCATGTCCACAGGGCATGGTCAAGTGGCCAGGCTCAGTCCTCTACTCACTGCTCGCATCATCACATAGGAGGCACAAGCAACACAGGAGGGTTATGGTTGATGGAAGGTTATGGCTGCACTGCTGACTGAGATGATAGTCGAAAAACACATCAGATACAGAGAGAAGAGCTCCAGAAGGGTCTCACAGAAATGGATATAACTGCCCTGAGCCATGGCCCCAAAAAAAACCCCCAAAAATGCTTAGTCATACTAACAAGGAAAAACAAGGCTACCTAGGGTAGGGCATCCACGATTGAGTACAATGCCCCTGCTCGAATGTATCTGACCAGACACTATTCAGTCTCATACCGCTTGCTCAGAGAGTGACCTGTGCCCTGACATATAGGCCATGTCAAAACCAGATTTGATGAAATATGTTCACCTCAAAAAATCTAGATCACAAGGGCGGAGACTTAAACCTTGACACGGTTATATAATAGAACGGCTGGAGGACACAGATTCATCAAGAGAGAGACTTCTGTGGAAAACAAAAAACACATGTGAGATGACAGAGCATCTGGTCTCTTGTCTAAGAGAAGAGGGGAAAACATACTGGACCTGATCATCACCAACATGGGGACTCTATGCTCCAGACCAGAAGTGTATCCCTCACTGGTAAGATCAGACCATAAACTAATCTCACTGGATATTCACATCCTGACCCCACCCCTGCCCAGAAAACCACAGAGAAAACTTCTAAAGCAAATTTCACACTCCTCAAAACTGAGGTGGAATCCTTCAAAGTCCCCGGGCCTGTGGAAAATACGGCCCAGACCACAGAATCCTTTATAAACGCATTCTATGAACACCTTCAGGAATGCATGGATCATGCAATCCCAAATAAAACCAAGACCCAATCCTCCAAAGGCAGACGTCCTGTCTGGTGGACCCCAGCCATAAACAAACTATACAATAGAAGGAGAAAGCTACTACATGATAGAGCAAAATCCCAAAAAGGGAAGGCATCTCTGATCAGTATTAGCAAAAAACTATGGGCACTCATAAAAACGTCTAAGGCCAGCTTCGAGAGAGAAATTGCACAGGACACTAAGGATAATCACAAGGCTTTCTTTAGTTATGTTAGGAACCTGGGTGGGATTTCCCAGATATGCTCAGAATTAGTCCAAAATGACAAAAAATACACCAAACCCACAGACATTGCCAACATCCTAGCTGACAGGTTCAGCGCAAACTCTCCCCCCACCCCACCCCACCCCACCAAAAGGGCAAATATATATCCCAGCAGAGTGCTGCCCCCCTGACATCTCAGATGCTCAGGTAAGAGCCGCCCTCTCCAAAGCAAAAAACACAGCATCAATGGGACCAGACGGTGTCCTGGCTGCCCTACATGAACTCCAAGAAGAGCTAAACCCAAACATAAAACTACTGTTCAATCTCAGCCTTACTACAGGATATGTACCCAAAGAGTGTCGTACAGCAACAGTGGTCCCTCTCCACAAAGGTAGTGCCTCAACGGATCCTGGAAACTATCGCCCCATAAGCCTGACTAGCTTGGTCTGCAAAGCTATGGAAAGGATCATCATGGACCTCATAAATAAAGATATCGGGGACCTACAGACACTGGATCCTACCCAGTTCGGCTTTGTTAAGGGCAGATCCTGCCTCTTAAACCTGGTCGATTTCTTTGAAACAGTCACCAAGGCCACTGACGAGGGGAAGGTGGTCCACACAGCCTACCTGGACCTCGCAAAAGCCTTCGATACAATACCCCACTCAGGCATTATAGATAAGCTCACTAGCTTAAATATAAACCCCTATGTCACTAGATGGGTTGCAAACTGGCTCAAGGACAGAACCCACATGGTTAGAATTGCTGGAGCCATGTCAGACTCCAAACCAGTTACAAGTGGCATCCCACAAGGCTCAGTCCTGGGACTTCTCTTGTTCGGTATATATTTCTCGGAGGTACAGGCCAACATGGAAGGACTGTGGCTGACCAAATTCGCAGATGACTGCAAACTGGGAGCCATAATAGACTCTCCAGCCGACACAAGCATCCTCCAAAAAGGCCTCATAGAATCAGACAACTGGTGCCAGCGCCATGGCCTCAAGCTAAACGCCAAAAAGTGTATAGTCATCCCCTTTGGCAAAAACAAAGTGCCCACAAATTACCACATAGGTGGTAATCCATTAAGTACAGAAAAAGTAATTAGGGACCTGGGGACCCAAGTTGATAGCAATCTCTCATTTGACAACCACGTGGCCAAAGTGGTTAGAAAAACATTTTGTATAGCCCACCTAATCATGAAGGGATTCACATCTAGATCAGGGGAGGTCATCGTGCCTCCCTCATCAGGCCCATAATTGAGTACAATGCCCCTTTTGGGATGTACCTTACCAGACACCTGCAGCAACTGGAAAGACCCCAAAAGTACCTCACCAAGAGGATCAAAGGGCTCAAACAGATGCCATATGCTGCCCGGTTAAAGAAACTCCAGCTCTACTCAGTGGCATACTGCCTGCTCAGAGGCGATCTGTGCCTTACGTATAAAGCCATGTCCAACCCGGAATTAATGGACATTGTGCACCTCAGAAAATCCAAATCCCATCGAGCTACGCGCTCGAGAGACTTGAACCTCAGCACTGAAATAAATAGGACATGCTGGAGGGACAGATTCATAACCCAGAGGCTCCCTTCACTCTGGAATAAAATCCCAGTCCAGGTTAGGCAGAGTCCCTCATTGACTCTCTTCAAGAGGAATCTTGATGAGTGGATGGGAGATCGTAGGGTTACTCCGGGTATCACTTCTGCGTCACTGATAGACAGAGGCACAGTATACTAACCTTGAAAAAGGGCACAGCAAAATTCATTTAAAATGTGTGGCAAAAGCCAAAACACACTCTGGCTAGGCTTATAAATGCCCTAGGGCAGAGAGCCTATATGAACCTATGGACACATTTCAGCAGGATGACCACTATGTGTTTTGCACAAGGGTGCCGAAAGCTATGTTATATAGCAGACTATCTGAGAGTGACACAGATATACCCTGAAAGGCCATGGTCCTGGAGGGACCTGGGTTTGCTGTGTCGGTTGGAGACTACTCAGGGCTCTGTAATGACAGATTGTGGGGTTCTAGTCAACCAGATTGGGACATATTTTAATAGATATGGGGTAGCTTGGCATACGGGGATGACAGAAAATCAACCTTTTAGGATGGAATTGGGAGCCGAGAGGCATTTTCAATACAACATTGACCAGTGATGAAATCTTTTGCAATGCAAATATCGGAATCCTTTGCAATGCAAATTTCATCACCAATGCATGACATGTGGAAAGCTGAATTACCTGGCCAAGGAAAGTTTTAATTTCTCAGGCCCTCAGAACAGAAATTCCCATTTGTCCCAGACATTCAAAGGGTACACAGGACCCTCTTCCAATGCCAGTAAGAAGGAACATTTTAATTAAGTGGCTTAAAGCTTATTCAGATAGGAAGGCAGCTGCCTTGTTAGAAGAGGGGTATACCACAGAGTGTAGGGTTCTGGCAAAAGCAAGGGGCAGATCATTAAGAATCTGAAATCAGTGAGGGAACATCCAAAGATCATAAAGACCAAATAAAACAAGAATTAGAAGTGGGTAAATTGGCACACCCTTTTTGTCACCCACCCCAAAGGGCATTCAAGGTTTCACCCCACATGAATTTCAGCTCATTCGTCACTTGTCACACCCGAAGGAACAGTCTGTGAATGATTACGTAAACGGAGAAGGAACTTTGGTACAGTATGCTTCATTTGATGAAAAGGTTAGAAAAGTAAGGAAAAGGAGAAGCAGCCCATACAGCAAAAGCAGACAGAGTCTGCCTTTAAGCTTTTACCCATTGCCCTAGATACCAAAGGTGGTTGAGCTCATTTTTCAAGGAATAGTATTTACAGATAAATGTATAACAATGCTGCATGTGCCATGTTTTAAAAGTTTAGTACCTTCTTGCACTGGATGGTGGCATAGAGGGTTGGGGATGACAACACTGTTCATTAATTGAATGATTTCTTATTTGTGGGGAAGTAAGATGCTGGAGAATGCGACTCCCTGCAGACAAGGTGAAACAACTACAGGAGGACATAGGGTTGATGAATTTTGCATGCAAACTAATTCCAGCAGAGTATTTGTTTATGAAGGGTTTGGCTGCCAAGGGGTAAGGATGCACAAAGCCACACCACCAGATTAGGATATCTCAAGAAATTAAGGAGGATTCAGATGTATGGTTTAGGATTCTTACAGATTACAACGGAGTAGCAATATGGTAAGAGCATGATGTTCTTCTATTCACATGCTGCAGTATTCATAACATGAGGGCATCCACCCCCGGCAGACTCATACATCCAGCCAGTACACAAAAGTCTAATCCTACTATGAGGTACATGCGACACCGCACATCAGCTATTGTACATCGGTCATGAAGAGACTTTGGGTATAAAGTGGACGTCAGCACATACTAACCTCAGAACTTTTCTGCCGCTTGTCCAATTGCCTGCTCCAGTCATTGCCAGCCAGATAAGTTGCAAACTTTGGTTCAGATAAGTACCCTGTTGGGTTTTTTCTTTAAATTTTGGCTACTGTTTTGTGCTGTGATTACATGTCAGCTAGGAAGGGCAAGTGTCAGTGTGGAAGACCGGTCCCACATAAGGATTCCCACGATCTCTGCTTGTTTTGCTTAGGCCCAGACAACGACCATACTGCCCGTGATATCTGTATTGCCTTTGTACCCAAAGGGGTTCACAGGCATCCGACTGAAGCGTAGAGAGGGAACCATGACTTGTAATTACTGAAGGCCCATGTAACGTCACCCAAATCATAATTCGGCAGAATGTTCCCATGGACATTGTGGAGTGTAGGCCGATGTCTGGCCCATCTTTCTTCCACCACATGGAAGTGCCTAAAAAGAAAAAAAAAGTCAAAACTAAACGTTTCTCCGGTTCCCCAGGATCAAACACCAGATTGGCAGGCCTTCCCCCAAGGCCTATTCAATGCCTTTATGGCTCTACATAAGACCTCAGCTCCTTCTTTCTCTTCTCCTGCTTTTCTTCCCTCCACTCCCTTAAAGAGAACCTCTGAGGATATTTTTTTCTCTTTTGGTAATACCTCAACAGAAGAGGAATCTAATGGTACAGATACTCCTGGGGAGGATATTTCCCTTGGGGAAACTATTCTGAAGATGAAAGAATTCTTCATATTGGACTCCCCTTCTCCATATTCCCCCTGTCCTCCTGGCTTTCTTAGATGCCTTTACAGCTGTTTCTAAATGCCCAGACTCCCAGCCCCCAGCTCCCAAGCACCCAGACAGATTTTATAAGGTGCCTAAGGACTCTAAATTCCTCCTGAAAGCACCATCTGCACCATCCAGCTACCATATCAGTTTCTGCAGACAATGCATACAAATTGTCTTCTCCCTCAGATAAGGAGGGCAAAGACATGGACAGAATAGAGAAAAAGTATATACCTCTGCTACTTTGGCCTTCACGGCAATTAATTATCAAACCGGTATGGCCAAATATTCCCTAGCACTCTCAACAGATGTAGGAAAGCACCTTTCTGAGCTCCCTGATTCTCCCACTAAGGCTAAGCTTTCCTCCATTCTCAATTCCTCCGCCCAGGTTACAAGGCACTCCAAGTGCAGTTATGATGCCATGGAGGCCTCAGCCAGGGCAGCTGTATCTAGGTCTCTCCTGAGGAGGTATTCACGGCTCAGGCTTCAACCCTTGCCTGATGACATTAAAGCCAAGATAATGGGTGTCCTTCTGGACAACAAAGCCTTGTTTGATAACTCGGCTACAGAACTATTTAAATCTCTCCAAGAAAAGGACAAGGAGCTCCAGGATCTAAAACATAACTTTGTTTCTCCTGTCTCCAGGTTCTACAGGAATTACCCTTCCAAAACCACTTTTGTCAGAAAGCCAGCTAAGCTACCATCTAGCAAAGGTAGCAGGGATTCCAGGAAACAAATCCCTTCAGTCTGCTTCATCTACTCCCACTCATCCACCTCCAGGCATCTAGTCCTTTGTCTCTTCACCTCTCACTTTCTCTACTTGCTGGAAACAGATAACCCATGACACCTGGGTCCTTTCCATCATCCAATAAGGATATTTCATGGTGTGGGAAACTCTTCCCTCCTTCAGGGACATCCCACAACCACCAAAAGAACAATTGGTATTCTTTCCCCAGGTCATATCCAGCCTTCTCTCTCAAGGTACTATTCAGGAAGTCCCGCTCTCTCAAGTGGGAAAAGGGGTTTTACTCCAGGATGTTTCTGCTTCCCAAGAAGGATGGCCCCTGGAGGCCAATTCTAGACCTTTCCCATCTAAATGCCTTTCTGAAAGTCCCTACTTATCGTATGCTGACTTTACCCATCCTTCGCCCACTAATACTTCCACGGGTCTTTATGGTATCATTGGACATCAAAAATGCCTACCTTCATATCCCCATTCACCTCCGGTTCAGGAAATTTCTTTGTTTTTCTGTTGCTTCATCACATTTTCAATACATCTGGTTATTTACATAGCTAAATGTACAAGTTTTTATGTAGGCACGTCTTCTAGGCGCCTGAAAGATAGAATTATTGAACATCGCTCAGATATTCATAGAAGAATTATGGCTAATACCTTAGCAAAACATGTTGTTGATAATAATTCTGAACATGGTTTTACATTCAGAGTTATTGAAGTACTGCATAACAGCTTGAAGAGTGATGATATGCACAACAAATTAGAACTGAAAGAATATGAATGGATAATTAGGTTACAGACAGATGTTACACCAGGAATCAGTGCTACTGTTAGTATAAAAGTAATTTGGTCTTAGATAGATTGTGTTTCTTTAAGTTTAATTGGTTAATTGTTCTGTTTCTATTAGGCTGTGTCTTGTGATTGTTTTAAATGCAATATTTAAGAAGGCTTGAAATTTTAACTTGTTTTTTTAACACTGATGAAGGATTTTATCTGAAAGCTTTGTTATTATTGTGATTAAACACTTCATTATTTGCAGAGCTTGTCTTTTTTTCATGGGCAGTTAAGGTAAAACACATAACTGGCACTGAAAACCCACTGGCAGACTCCCTTTCTCATTTACAGTGGCCCTGTTTCAGGTTGCTGGCTCCAAATGTGAATCCAATCCTGGATTGAGAGCCAGATCAATGACGGACCTTGTGGGCAAAAGAAAGTGGTGGCTAACGTGTAATGCTCTCAGTGGAAGAACAAGGGTAGAGTATAATAAATGTGTGCTTCAATTACTGCACAGCAGACTGCCCTAGGGTTGGGAACCAACATAGCCAGTTCCATTGGATCAAATCAGAGTGTACAGTCTACTAATTATGGAAAAAGGATGGAACTTAGGGTTAACAAAGAGCACTGTCATCCTTGACCTGGATGCATCAGGCTGTAGGGTTGGAGGAGTTGGCAAATTAATTTCAAGTTCAAACTCTGTTGAAAGGTTGTGGAAGGCAAGACTCAAAGATGTGAGACAAAACGTACCCCAGAGGGCCATCAGTACTACAGAAATGTGCTCTACATCTTATGAAGTAGTTTTGCTTATGGCAGCTTTTCTGTTGGCCTTTTACAAGGTCTTCAGATGGTCTGAGATCATGCAACCAAAGAAAAAGAAATGTCAGAGCATGGTGTTACCACTGTTGCATGTACATATGTCAGGAGAAGATATGTGAGTTTATGTGGCTAAATCTAAAACAGATCAGGAAGGGCCGGTGAATACCAGTGATCACCCCAAAAGGTCTAGAAAAGGATTTGATAGCAGGGTTATTAGGATATCAAAACCAGAGGCACATGTAGGCAGGTCCATTCTTTCGTCATCAACAATGGGACCCTCTCACACAGTATCAAGTGAAGGCAGTCTTGGCAGACTCAGAAAAGTAGTGTGGCTTAAATATAGACAGTTATACATTACATTCACTTTGGATAGGGGAAGCATCTCATGCACACAGAACGGAGGTGGATAGTGGACCATTATTTTATCCGGAGGCTTCATCAATAGCTCCTGGGCAGGTTAGACTCATTCCTCCAGCAAAATCAAGAATTTAATTTAGTAAAGACAATGTGGTTTGGGGGTGACAGGCTTGCAATGGCACCAACTTAGTGTGTTTCTGCAGCAAGTACCCAAGAAATGCAACCCCCTTGTAACTACTGTGTTATATTTGGGTGGGAATGACATTTGCCAGCTTTCAGTTAAGGATCTGGTTGGCTTGATAATGTAGGAAGTATATTATACTCATGAGTACTAGCCATAGGCTTTTATATGTTGGTCAGAAATGGTCCGAAAATTAAGTGCACGGCAGTTAGGTCCATCACAGCAGTAGAGAAAATGACGCATAGAGTAAATAATACTTGGGATAAGTTATTAAGGAAACTGAGTGGAATCCACATCTCACTCTAGTATTTGGGTCAGACTGTCAGACATACATGACAAGTATGGGGTTAATTTGTCAGAGAAAGACATGCAAGTCTTTAATGCAGAGTTACAGGTAGGTTTAGCAAGAATGGGCCTGCATTTATGGTGATAGGAGATGTGCTGGGTGGAGAGGAGAAGTAATCCTCCCTTCTGTGCTGGAAGGCAAGAAAGGTAAGGGGGGCCAAGGTATGTGGGGGGGGCTCTCAGGACTCTTTAGCTGGGCCTCCCATACACCAGGCAGCCTCGAGCGACTGTTGCCAGGCGACTACCCAGCCCCACATTGGTTCCTTAGTAGAATGTAAGGCGGCCCTGAGAAATCAAGTGAATTTGTTATGCTGCAGGAAAGATGAACCAGAAGGGACGGATATTAACAGTGCCGTGTGTTGCTCTGTAGTGTTTAAGGCACAGCTATGAGGTAAAGAAATGGCCTCCCCGAAATTCCTGCCTAGCGTACATCTCCAGACACATTTGCTTCAGTTAGGGGTAACTGACAGTAAACACATGGCTGTGGCCATTTAATCCATCTGGTGTCTCTGTGTTTCACTGATTATATAATGGTGTTCAAGTGTTATGCAATTTGTGGAACTGATGATGCAATGAGATATTCATGGTTCAATATAACACCATTCAACATCAGTTACTGGTAAATGAATCTGGTCATACCTCAAGAAATCTGGACAAAGCTTAAAGTTTTGCAGGAACAAAGACCCAGAATCAGGGACAGATTTTAAATACTGCCCTTACAAACTTGGGAAACTGATACAATAAACAAATTTCGATTTAATATGCGTTTTCATAAGAATATGAAGTCTGAAACTCGGAAGTCTCGTTATTTACTGACTTCAATCCACAGTAATGTTCCAGAAAACAACAGTTTTTATGAGGAACAGTGAATAAACAAGTAAAATTTTGGGCATTCTGAGAAAATCTGGACAACTGACTATTAACTTGGTAAACTGTGGCATGATCGTCAAGTTAAGTAAAGGGCAGGAACAGCTGTACCAATCTCGGACAAATAAACAAGTCAGAGATTCATTGTGTGCTAACGTGGGTCAAAGTGCTCTGTTTAGCTTTCAGTTACATCTCAATATCTTTACTCAAGATGCCTGGCCAAAACCAGAAATAATGGGGAGACAAATCTGTAAACATTACTCCAAGCACTTAGCTGACAGATCAACAGGTTTAAGCTTTTTCTGAGCAATAAGAGGTACGAAACTAGTATCTGGCTAATACTACTGACTGACTGTAATCCTCTGAATAGTTTACCATAAAATCAAAAATTCTATCAGAGCAGGATACAAATAGGAGGCAAAAACCAAGACAGTTGAGAGGCATAGTTTCATTTAATACCACATCGCCAACCGTTTACTATAAAATTACTAATCCACTCTACCACTGACACTATTAAGAGTTCACCCCTTTTTTTTACAAGTCAAACACCATCAACCGAATGATGTACTCTTTCGACATCGCCCTTACAACCACTACAAAACCAACACTTCGATGTACGTGCAACCTCAAATAGACGTGATACCGTCCCCAGTACATTTGAAACTACGTGTACAAACGGAAACACCTGAACCATGGGTAAACAAAGCAACGGCCCAAACTCCAGGACTGTATGAAATACAGTTTGGATTGGGTTCATTTATCTACCAAGTGACTCTGTATAGCATTATTTTCTTTTTTTTAACGAGTAGGTACGGATGAGTACCCATACTTATACAAGGATACAATTATGCTGATAATTAAAGCTCAGGTCACTTTTACAAGGATACAATTATGCTAATTAAAGCCCAGGTCACTTTAATAATTTAAACATAAATGTGCATGAAGTACGCAAATAAGCGCATGAAATATAACTCACGCATTTTAAAGTACGATTAATTTACTTCAATGGCTACACACTGGAACTCACCGCTGTCGTTAACAAACTAACAGCACAAGTTAAAGATAATAAATACACAATGATTGCTACTGCTGACATAATAAGAAAGCACTCCGTAGAAAGAACATATGTGTTCATAAAATACTTACTACATGAGGGGCCTGCTGTTGCGGGACACTGTGCGAGGTTCTTCGGGGAAAACACACCATAGGCACTGCTACCACTACTACTTAGAACACCCGCTTGCCTGGTAAGTGTCGCTCGGTAAATTAACAAATATGGTAAAACACTAGCGAGGCGGCTAATAGATGCTGCCATGGCTCCCAAAACAATAAACTTACAAGGGTCAATGGTAAGCGCGCAGCTTAGATGTCACCTCTGTTTAGGAGGAAGCCGGCGTCACGCCTCTTACAGCAAGGTCACAACGCTGTGAGAAACAGGACTAACTTCCCGTACGACGATGTACTGTGATACAGTTTTAGCTCAGACGGGTGCAAAAATTTCTACATTAAAATGAAACTAGAGCTGGTTTGGGATGAAAAGAACAAAATGGTACAGCAGTAGACACTGCTTAAAACATGTTTTAAGTGTGGGTAGTATACACAAATAACATACAATTTTGAAAGACAAGTAATTTGAGTGGTTGGATGAAATGACACTGTCTTACAGTCGATTTGCAGCATTAAGCAGGCAGTGACTACCGGCAATCGTTTCAGGTTTATTAAAAAAAAAGTTAAATAAACTTTGATGTAAGAGCACCCAACGAAATGCAAGAAGCCTGCTTCGCCCACTATACGCATTTGGAGTCCTTTCCAGCACACCCGATACCGCAATTAATCCTACATTAAAAGTTTAAAAAGACGTAGTGGGAAGTTATGATTCTGAGCTAATTTACTGTTCATATTTGTTGTAGGTAATACGTGGGCTGCGCTTAGGGTTGCCACCTTTTCAAATGCTCAAAGTGGGACTTTTTTGTAGCAATGTCAGATTTTGCAGGACAAAATATACCCATGGCCAGTACAAAGGATATAATTTCACTTTTTTTCCAAAATAAAAGCTTATTCTTCTAGCATTTGGGTTGCTTATGCTATTTCATATAACATTTAGGGTTTTCAGATAAAAATTTGTTTCGTGTAACTATTAAAGAAAACAAGAAATATTGTTATCCTAAAATATTAGTACATTTGCCTTTTTCCCCCACAGGACACAACTGCCCAAAGAGGGACGACATGTCCCTCGCAAAGTGTGGCAGCTGGTAACTCTAGCTGTACTCCCCATCAGCATGCTATTTATTTATTTATTAAAGTTGTTAACCGGGATAGTGGGAGAAACTGTTGACACAGGCGCGAAATTGGACATATAATTCACTATACACTCGCATTCAGTAAGATACACTATGCATGCTTTTTAAGGATTATGATCAGGTTTCTGATCTTAACCAAGAAGATGTCAACAAATTCACCTTGATAACAGAGCTTGAGGAATGAACTTTGCCATCTATACCTCAAGCACATAAACAGAAAATGGAGATGTTGGATAGGGTGAGTATATACAGGGAAGTGACGAAATGCAGGGAGGAGGTCCGCTTTCTCACTGGACGATACTTCATTCCCCTGTAACATTTACCCTAGAGATGCCTCCCACAACTGCGCTAAGAAGATAAGCTAACACCTAAGCTAGTGTGTGTGTGTGTAAAGCTGTTTCATTGTTTACTGTGGAAAAAGCAGTACGAAGAAAAAGCTTCTCCGATGAACTAGACTCAAACGGCTCTTTTTATTTTGAAGAAAAAAAATACTATTCCGAAAGTCGAGTTAGTGAGTTAAAGAAAAAGGTGCCAGAATTAATTTTTCCCCTGCTGACACTTTGATTTCAAACTGGGAGTAGGCACTTTCATTTTTTTATCATCCCTTTGGAATACTGAGAGACTAAAGAAGTTTTATTAGTATTTTAGAAGTTCATTTTCTAAATTAGGTTATGATTTGAAATGCCTAATCATAATTTTTTGTAGTGGATAGAGCTTTATATGCTCTCATGTACCACAGTAGAAAAAACTGTAGGATTCTAAATATTTTACAGCTTTGAAAGTTGTAACATGCTTGTCACTGCCACACACAAAGGACCTTATTCCATTCATGCTTCATTTGACTCTGATTACTAGGGGCCAGGTATTTCTCTCTGCAAAACATAATAGCAACTGAACTGTTCCAAAAGAGCAGTTCCATCTGTGCATGGAATAAACAGCAACTGATGTGCTGGAATCGTTAACACTAAGTGTGGTCTGTTCACTCAACTTTCATGTAACTCTTAAGACTTTTAATTATTTTCAGATTCTGTAATACTGGTGCTTTTCATTTCTGTTTAGTGCAGTAGATTGATGGGTTGGTCTGCTCACGATTGTTACTTTTATCTGATAGGCACTCTGGTTAGTTGTTGTAGAATATAGCATGCTAGTAGCCCTAGCCACAAGAGGTAGACACCTGGGTCTCCTTTTCTTCCTTTAATATAATGTAATTTCTTATTAATGTGATCCATTGGTGACCTTGGGATTGTAAACCTTCTCAGTAAGGCATTGACAAGTGAAGAGGAAGTGGTTGAGGCCTACATTAGAAATCAGGTTAAAGCCCTAGTCCAAGTAAGCAACTCTTAACTCTTGAAATTAATATATAATCTGATCTTTGCAAACTCCTTGCTCAGTCAGCACACTCATTATTATAAATAGTGAAAGTTCTTTCTTGATCTTCAATCCTTATTTACCTAAAGGGGAATGCATATATCATTCCACCAATTCCAACTGCAGTTTTATATGCAACTATACTTATTCCCATCAATTTTGTATTACAAGTGTATTTGCTGGATTTATATTTGGTTGATAGTAAAAAAAATATATTGCTAAATTTACAAAGGTGGAAGAATTAATCTTCTGTCTTCTATCTCAAGGTGCACCCCCTGCCCTCCTACCTGAAACCTCTTTTTTTTTGTTTCTTTAGTTTTAAATAAACATTACCACATAAGCTTTTCTACTTTATCTAGGCCCACTAAAGTTAAATGGTTTAGAAAACTGCCTCAGTAGTTTGTAGTTAACACAGCCAAGTCTTGCAAGTGGTATGGATTATTGTATATATGAGTGTATATAGTCACTTTATTATGCTCAGTCAGGTTAGATGTATTTTTTCAGGCTTGCTATTATTTCTCAAACCAAGGGGGGTATAGGATTAGTTCCTGAGTCAGACAGGATATATTCCTGTTTTCTATAATCCCTTTAGTCAATTTCAAAAATGGTGCTATTAGTTAACTTGGTACTTGTCATCTTTAGGCTATTGTTCTCTTGCATAACCCATTACATAATCCTTTACATTTCTGTAGGTTATCTGGATTTTGTTCTTCATAGTTGGTGTCTCAAGCAACCATTGCCTAATGACCTCTTTATTCTTTGTCTTCTGTTTTCTTTTTCATCTAGTTGAATGTAATTTTTGGATTGCATCGGGGAATCATAAGGACAGTCAGCTTTCAACCAGGTGAAAGCTTTTCTATCATGTCATATTAAGTTGAAATGCTAATGCATATTGCGTACAAGGTAATCATATGCTAGTTGAATACAATATTTTAAAATAAATTGGATTCTTTGACTGTTAGCAACAATAAACTCAACTAACAATAGAATGGTAGCTATTGTTATCAAAAAGGTTACATTTGATAAAATGAGTTTAGTGAAGAAAGCTCCATTAGGTATATATAATGACATCTAAACCCATTTTACTGTCCTCAAGACATGTACCCCATAGCAGTAAAACTTAATTTTCCTAGCAGCTATCCATCACACTTGGCAACTTTCTGAATTGCAATCTTATTCTGGTAACTTTACTTTAGGATGCAGCACAGATTAAAAAAATAAGACATACCGTAACATTTAAAAAACAAAATCTTACACATAAAAATAAAAGAGATTATGCTAGTACAAGATCTTAATGATCCTTTTGAGATTCATTGTCTGATGATAACAGTTATATTTATTATTCAGATTTGTATAGACTCTAGGTAAAATTGGAGTTCTTAATTATCGGTACCTTATGTATCAGACTTTGTCAATCTTAAATGCTTTTCATTTTATGACCCGGGGATTAAAGCATTTGCATTTCCAGATACAATAATAAGGTTAGTTAAAAGGCTATATAAAGGATCGGAGGCAAGAACTAAAGTGGGCGGGTTCCTCTCAGATAAGTTGTGTTTAAAAAGAGGAATTAGACAGGGGTATCCTTTTTCCCTTTTGTTATTTGCTTTAAATTTAGAGCCACTGGCAAAGAAAATAAGGGACTCATAAATACAAGGATATTATTGGTATAGTAATCAACAAACGTTGACTTTATTTGCAGATATTATTTTATACCTGATAAATCCAGAAAAGGACTTCTCAGTGTTGTGAACATTTTGAAGCAGTTTCAGGTCTTTTCAGGATATAAAATTAATGAAGATAAAATAAAGGATGTGACCGTAAATTGTGTACCTACACACAAATTGGTTCAGCAATACCCACATTTATGGAGACATGCTAAGATAAAGTATTTAGGAGTATGGATTAAAAAAGCTGCTGTTATGGCAACTAAGGATATGTGGAAAAGTCTAAACAAAAGATAATACAAACACTGAAAAATTGGAGACTTGTATGGATAATAAGATACACGCAGTGAAAATATTTTTAGTCCCCTTAATCTTCTATACAGGTCAAGCATACTTTTATCAACCCAAGCAGAAGTTGTGGCCAATAATTAATACAGAATTGAAGGAGTTTATTCGGGAGGAAAAGAGGGCAATAGTAAAGTGGGATAAGTTGATTCTTCCATTAGAACAAGATGGTTTAGGTTTACCTGATTTGAAGGGATATTTTAGAGGTACACGGTTAAGGCTCACGTACATAACAAGCAAAGAGTTGTAATTCAAAGTGGAAAGGGATGATGATGAAACAAGAGGGAAATTCAAGAAATAGAGAGTGGAATTTTAGGTACAGATCCTTAAGGAAAAAATTAACAACCATACAGATTGTTATATTCACAAAGTAACAAAAAGTATTATAAGAACTAAGCCAATATGAGAATGGAGAAAGGAGATTTTCCTAACAGGGATGACTGCAAGTAGGGGTACAGAAAAGAGGGGGTTAGAATTTACTGGAGAAACCTGGCAAAAGAACCAAGATATTGGAAGCAAACAACTCTAGCAGGAAAGCTAATAGAGTGGGATGATGACAGGAAGAAATTTGGATTGCAGGCCAGAGACTGCAATCCCTATTAGGGCTTGATCTCACAGTAAGGGAATTTTAAGTGAAATACCTGCTCTGGTATAGTTTTTAGTTAAATCTAGAACAAAAGTAGCTGTTAAAAAAGGGATAATGTGATTAGTAAGGCATATAAAATATTGTATGATAAATATAAGAATCAATCAGAGGAGATTAAAAAAGATTGGAAAGAGAGACTGGAAAAGCAAATTACAATAAAACAATGGGAAGACATGTTTATGGCTTCCAAGTATGCAACCAAGTCCAGAAGGTTTAGGATCTTTGCTTGGAAGTGTTTACATAGGTATTTTTAAACCCCAAGCAGACTTCAAAAATGTTTTCTGCAGGTAGATAACAAATGATGGAGGTGTAATGAAGAAGAACGAGGTAACTGGAAACATATGTTTTGAGAGTGTAATGAGTTGGCAAATTTTAAAAATTCCCTATAGAATACTCAATAAAAATGCTGGGTGTGCAAATGGCTGTAAGGAAATTATTCTTTTGAGCTGGAATACATGATTTGAATTGCTTAGATATAGTACGCCCCTTATTAAGCTTAATTCTGTTGGCTGCCAAAAAAGCAATTACTAGAATATGGAAATCAAAGTCAACACCAACTGTATTTGAGATATTGAATATTATAAAAAAATACAAGAAGTGGAAGACGGATCTTTAAAAAAGTGAAGGAGCAAATTACATAAAAGTAAATGGAAATGGTGGGAGCAATACTTATGTAATAATGTTCAGGAGGAGGAGGAGTGATATTTAAGGGAAGGCAGGAATTCAGCATTTTTTTGTAATGTTGGACTGATGATAGTAGCAAAGAAAATATACGTAATGCATGTTGTATTTAAATGGAAACATGTTAAGATGATTTTTTCTGTTAATTTATGTTTACCTATGTCTTAAGTGATAATTTAATAAACGTGTTAAAAACTCCTACATTATTTTTAGAGCATTCATTATTTTTTCTGGACTTCAGTCCAGCAAATACATAATACCATCAGTTTAACTGGAAATGTAACATAAATTTGGTGAAAGATTTAAGTGACTTAAAGTCAGTGTTAAATGAGTTTGCACAGGCTGATGCTCAATATGCTGTCATGTGGGCTCTTTAAGAACTCTTATTAGAAGTAGTTGATTAGTGCCATCTCATTCAAAAAGAAAAATGCACATGATATATCTCATCTATAGAACAATCAGTTTTGCATTTAGTTAAAGCCTTTAAAACAACCTTGATCACACTACGTTTTTCCACTTAATTAAGCTACAAAAAGGATTAAAAATACTCATGTTGTAATTCAATCATATTTTGAAGATAATATCTAAATACCCAGAATGGTGTTTGTTTCATTCTCAAGTAACTTCCATACTGAAACATAAACATTGTAGTTCTATTTTGAAATTATAGTGAGGAGATTATCTGTGCCTAGTCTCCTGATATTTTACAAAACTTTATATCAACTTATTGAATGATTTATTCTTCCATAATTGCATACTTCCCTTTGTATTATCTATAACTTTCTGAGCAGTTTCTAGCTTCTCAAGTTCCTGGAGATAAAATGGACTCCTTAGAGCTACTTTTTAGCATGAAAGACCATCATAAGGCCATAGACAGTTTGAGACTTGCTAGAGCTCCAGACAAGGACAATTTTGTACCAGTTTTATAGCAAACTTTAATAATGGACCTTATCCCTATCCTATACAATTTTCTGACAGTTTATTTACAACTATAAGCATTAGACCTATACCTTCCAGAAGTCTTGGGTACAATTTCTGCAGACTTCAGATTTCTTACCTACTGTGTGATTCTAGTCAAATAATTTAACCACTGTTCCCTGACTGATGCTGAAAAGTGACTTTGAATCCACTGAACCTACTGGGTTAACAAATTCTGAATCAATTTAATTGTGTCATGACATTAAAGATTCATATCCAAATCAATCAGTGACTACAGTTTTAATCCAAAATCAGATTACACCCTAATTTGTATTTATAGTCCCATCTCTTAAATCAGTATTGACATAAAACCAATGATCATGGTTACTGATAAAAATATCATTTCATAGATGATTTATTTCAAGCAGGTTTCACAAACAGTCACCAAACATTAAATAATTTAAATCTTAAGCCTATCCTTTACTGTAATAATATTGGTACCCAGTAGCAAGCTGTCTTTGCTTTACATGCTAGAGTCCACGTTCCTTATTTAAATTTTTAGGAGACTTATTGTTCCTCCTCACATTTTCATTTCAAATTATTCCCTTTATAACTGCAGTTTCTATAAATGGCTTAACATCTTTTTAGGAGACTTATTGTTCCTCCTCACATTTTCATTTCAAATTATTCCCTTTATAACTGCAGTTTCTATAAATGGCTTACCATCACATCAGTCCCTGTTAAAGTCAATATGGGTACAAGGCAAGGATGCCCTATTTTTCCTTTTTAGTTCATCCCTTCCCTAAAACCTCCTTTTCAAAAATTGTATGAATCACCAGTCTATATCTGATATTAAAATTGTAAATGTATCCACCAAAATCACATAATTTGTGGATGCTGTTCTAATATGTATAAATAACTTTATAATCTTTTTGAAATACATCTTAAAATAACTGAGGATTAAAATAAAGCAGCAAACTATTAATTACAGTTAAATAAGGTGACTTTACTTGCTGTTAATACTGCTACCACATATTAACTTCATATTATGCACATTATATAAACATTTCTTTAGAATGACTAAAATATGTAGGTATTAATATAAAATGGATATAACAAACATTTCTTGACTAATTTGAATAAGAATGTCTCCAGGACTAGGTTCCAAGATGGTAGCATCAGTAAGTAGCTAAAAATAACAGGTCTTGGTAGCGAACAGTTTAAATTAGCAAAAGTCTGCAATCTACTGAAAATTGTTAACAGATGTTAGAAGAAAAGCCTATGGCATGCAGTAAGGTGACAAGGAAAAGAAAACAAATGAAGTAAAATAGAGAGAAACTGAAAGCAGCATGGTGGAACAGAGCTGGAAAAAGCAGCTGTTAATGGCAGCAGAAGGAGAAAACTATTCTGTCACCCTAGAGAGAAAGATTAACAAAATGCATTCTGAGGTTTTCAAGATACATGAGTCCTTGTTGGAGTATATTGCGACAAATAACATAAGGCTGTAGGAAATATAATATGTTTTCACCAGGCATTCAGTGAAAGTAGAAGATATACAAACTGCCAAAAAGGAGACCAAGGAAAAAATCTGTAGAAGAGCAAAGGAAATATGAACAAATGGCACAGCAACTGTCTGAACTCAAGGATCGGTCATGCAGAGGTAACCTGAGGTTTACATCAGTATCAAAACAAACTGAATGAAAGGATTGTAAATACTTTATGGGGAAAATGTATTACTACATGGACTTAACTTACTATTGATTTCATTAAAACTAGAGAGAACGTGTACAGTAATTATTCCCAATGGAAGACTGAGAAAATATCCAATACCTCAACTGCAGACATTTTAACTAAAGCAGAAAATTCTTTTCATTGTATGAAGGATGGGAACAAACTTAAAGGATGGAAACACAAGGGTTTATGTAATAATGACTTCCTTACTAACACAAGCAAACAGAAATACTTTTTTTCTTTCATAAAACTTTGAGGAGAAATGAAACTTCATTTTAAGTTAATATATCCTGCTTTACTTTGAGTCTGCTATCCGACACTGATCCTTGACAGGCAAAAGATGAAGTGGCAAAGAAAAAATGACAACTGTAAGCAGGAAAAGGTGGTAGGTGCAAGTAGCCATTTAACAGGTACAGAAAAGTCAGTGATGATCACTTCAAGGGAGAGATTTCCTGCAGACTCCTTTCCTGTTTCCCAAAAGAAAATGATAGGTTAAACAAAGGAGATGACATTTGTAACAATGTGGAAGCCTTCATTGGAAAACTTACACTGGGAACATTTAATAAGGACACTGTTTAAAAAGAATAAATGCTTCTATAGCAAGCGATTGATAGTCTTACAGTGTCAATTGCATTCTGAGTGAAATCTTAAAATCCTTGAAATTAGTAAGTATTGGACAGAAAATAACCATTTGATGAATATAAAAGTAAAGCGTTACATATTAAAATTTACTTAAAGTTTATATTTAACTGTATGCTTTCTGATAAAAGTCCCTGTTTTCAAATTGCAAACTGCTTTTGTGTTGCTTTTGCTGCTAATAAAGGTACTATGACAGTACACAAGGGTGGAGAAAAGAGACGTTAATGATTGAATGAAAAAGGAAATTAATATTTTATTTACTGGAAACTAATGGACAGTATTGTTTAAAGGTAGCTCTGGTAACCCATTTATGTACATGCAAATATAACGAGATGAGTATGTTGACTGAAAAGAAGCTATAAAGCAAAATTCACAAGCATACTGCACTGCAAACTGACTGAGAGAAGTTGGAATGAAGGAGGTTGTTTGGGATAACTGAAATGTCAAACCTGCACTGGAAGGTATTTTACAATCATTTAGATCTGTAACTACCATTGAGAAATAACTACTACATTTCACTTTCTTGTCGTATTTGTCCAGACTCACATGACTCTGGTCTTTGAAGGTAATTTATGTTTTTTTTTTGTTTGTTTGTTTGTTTTTCTTTTCTTTTTTTAGCATTGCCATTGTTTTTAAGCACCTTTATTGAACTATCACTTGTGACATAGGCAAATTTACATTTATATAAAAGTAATCCAAACTGTATTAACAAATTAGCATTAACAAACATTATACTTCACATATATTGCTATATATCATATAACCTAAGCAACATTGCATACATTATTAAATTTCTGTCCCCTGTTTTTAAACAAGAAACATCTTTATTAAACCATCACTTACGACAGATGCAATCATACATTTATATAAATGAAAACAAGCCACACAGACACAATCTTAGTTGCAAGCAGTTTACATCACAAACTATACTGACACACTCCCAGTTGCAAACATTATACATCACTTATACTCTACCAATCATTTTCAGACATTACAAAGCTCATTTAAGTCCTGCCGTCTTTTAAAACCTCATTCCTCCCTTGTATATATTGTTCCCACAATTCCCATTTTTCCTATGTAGTTTGCTCCTACCCTTTTCTAAAGATCTCATTTCCAGTTATTTTATCTCTGTTACTATATTCACTACTTCTAATATAGTTGGTTTAGATTTTGATTACCATTTATTTTCTAGTAATTGCTTTTTTGGCAGCCCTGATAATTAAACACAGCAAGGCCTTACCATGTCTAGGCAATTCCAATTCTGTATCATAGCTCAGAAAAATCATCTCCCACATCACACCAATCAACCCAATCAGCATCTCCAACAGTGCATCCTGCAGGGAATCCTTAAAGTCCACCAACCCACCACAGTCCCAGAAAATATGGTCCCAAATATCACTTTCTTCCCCATCACACCTCCAACATTTGCTGTCTACATGAGGAAAAATTCTCTGGAGTCTACTTGGGGTATAAAAATATGTATGTAAACATTTCCAAGCAAACATCCTAAATGTTCTAGATTTCTTTGCATATTTCAGAGACATACATTTATACTCCCATTGTTTCTTTGTGTTTTGATTATCCAATCTCTGTACCCATTCCTTTTTAACCTCCTCTTATAGTGATCATGCAATATTTTATATACTCTACTAATTATTCCTTTTTAAATAGTAGCTTCTGTCCTAGATTTTACTAAAAACTTTGCCAATGTTGGTCTTTCATTTATGACTCTCTATTTCTTTCTCTTTGCCTGTACTCTGATATCAGTCCTTGATAGGGAAGGCAATCTCTAACCTGCAGTCCAAATGAATTCTTGGCCTCTTCCCATTCTATTACCTTTCGCTCTGGTTATTTGCTCCCAATACCTTTGTTCCTTTGCCAGTTTTCTCCAATAAATTCCAGCCCCCTCTTGCCTATTGTCTATATTCCTAATTGCAGTCATCCTTATCGGCAGAATCTCCTTTCTGCATTCCCATGTTGGCTTAGTTCTTAGAATACTTTCTGCTACTTTATGGATATAATATTCTGTATGATTATTGTTATTCTTCTTAATGGCCAGCATCTAAAATCTCAGTCTCTCCTTGTTTCTTGAGCTTCCCCTCTGTTTCAACATCATCCCTTTCCACTTTAAATTATAGTTTTCTACTTCTGCTATGTATAGGAGCCTTAACTTTGTAACTCCGAAATACCCCTTCAAATTGAGTAATCCCAATCACCTTGTACTACTGCAAGAATCAGCTTATCCCACTTCATAGGTTCATAGGTTGATACTAGGCTATCTGCCCTAGGGCATTTATAAGCTTAGCCAGAGTGTGTTTGGCTTTCGCCACCCTTTTAGATTAGTTGACTGTGCCTCTGTATAGTAGGTCACAGAAGATAGCCCTTTTAAGGTTAGTTTACTGTGCCTCTGTCTAGTAGGGACACGGAAGAGATCCCAGTGGTAAACCTATGATCTCCCATCCACTTGTCAAGATTTCTCTTGAAGAGGGTCATTGAGGGGCTCTGCCTAACATGGATTGGGATTTTGTTCCAGAGTGAGGGGAGCCTCTGGGATATGAATCTGTCCCTCCAGCATGTCCTATTTATTTCTGTGCTGAGGCTTAAGTCCCTGGAGCATGTAGCTCTAAGAGATTTGGATTTCCTGAGGTGGAGCATGTCCATTAATTCTGGGTTGGACATGGCTTTATAAGTCAGGCACAGATCGCCTCTGAGTAGGCAGTAAGCAATTGAGTAGAGCTGGAGTTTCTTTAGCCTAACTGCGTAGAGCATCTGTTTGAGTCCCTTGATCCTCTTGGTGAGGTACTTTTGGGGTCTTTCCAGTTGCTGCAGGTGTCGGGTAAGGTACATCCCAAATGGGGCATTGTATTCAATTATGGGCCTGATGAGTGATAAGTAGAGGGGCACAATGACCTCTCTTGCTCTAGATGTGAACCCTTTCGTGATAAGGTGGGCTATATAGAAGGTCTTTCTAACCACTTTGGCAATGTGATTGTCAAAGGAGAGATTGCTATCTACTTGGGTCCCCAAATCCCTAATTACTTCTTCCATACTTAATGGATTACCACCTATGTGGTAATTTGTGGGCACTTTGTTTTTCCCAAAGGGGATGACTATGCACTTTTTGGCATTTAGCTTTAGGCCATGGCTCTGGCACCAGTTATCCGTCTCTGTGAGACCCTTTTGGAGGATACTTGTGTCAGTGAGTGAGTCGATTATGGCACCCAGTTTGCAGTAATCTGCGAACTTGGTCAGCCATAGTCCTCCCGTGTTAGCCTGTACCTCAGAGAAATATATACCGAACAAGAGAGGTCCCAGGACTGAGCCTTGTGGGACGCCACTTGTAACTGGTTTAGAGTCTGACATGGCACCTGCAATTCTGACCATGTGTGTTCTATCCCTGAGCCAGTTTGCAACCCATCTTGTCACATAGGGGTTGATATTTAAGCTAGTGAGCTTATTTATGATGCCCAAGTGGGGTATTGTGTCGAAGGCTTTTGCGAGGTCCAGGTAGTCTGTGTGGACTACCTTCTCTTCATCTATGACCTTGGTGACTGTTTCAAAGAAGTCGACCAGGTTCAAGAGGTAAGATCTGCCCTTAACAAAGCCGAATTGGGTAGAATCCAGTGTTTGGAGGTTCCCAATGTCTTTGTTTATGAGTTCCATGATGATACGCTCCATAGCTTTGCAGACCAGGCTAGTCAGGCTTATAGGGCGATAGTTTTCGGGGTCCGTTGTGGCACCATCTTTGTGGAGTGGGACCACTGTTGCTGTACGCCATTCCATGGGTACATATCCTGTAGTAAGGCTGAGATTGAACAGTGACTATATGTGAGGGTTCAGTTCTTCTTGGAGCTCGTGTAAAATGCAGCCCGGGACACCGTCCAGTCCCATTGATGCTGTGTTTTTTTGCTTTGGAGAGGGCAGCTCTCACCTGTGCATCTGTGATGTCAGGGAGGCTACATTCTGTTGGGCTAGACATTTGCTCTTTTGGGGGGGGAAGGGGGGAGAGAAGTTTGCACTGAACCTGTCTGCCAGGATGTTGGCAATATCTGTGGGTTCAGTGTATTTTTTTGTCATTTTGCACTAACTCAGAGCATATTTGGGAGTTGCCACCCAGGTTCCTGACATAACTAAAGAAGGCCTTGTGATTATCTTTAGCGTCTTGTGCAATTTTTCTTTCGAAGCTGGCCTTAGATGATTTTACGAGGGATCATAGTTTCTTGCTAGTACTGATCAGAGATGCCTTCCCTTTTTGGGATTTTGCTCTATCATGTAGTAGCTTCCTCCTTCTGTTGTATAGCTTATTTATGGCTGGGGTCCACCAGACAGGTCTCCTGCCTTTGGAGGAGTGAGTCTTGGTTTTATTTGGGATAGCACGATCCATGCATTCCTGTAGGTGTCCATAGAATGCGTTTGTAAAGGATTCTGCGGTTTGGGCCGTATTTTCCACTGGCCTGGGGGCTTTGAATGATTCCACCTCGGTTTTGAGAAGTGTGAAGTTTGCTTTTGAGAAATTCTTCACTGTGGTTTCCTTGGCTGGGGGTGGGGACGGGATATGGATGTCCAGTGAGATTCATTTATGGTCAGATCTTACCAATGAGGGGTATACCTCTGGTATGGAACATAGAGTCCCCATGTTGGTGATGATCAGGTCCAATATGTTTTCCCCTCTTGTGGGAGTGGTGACCAGTTGTTCCATAGCATTTGAGTTTATAAATTGTAGGAACCGTTGGGCGAGGGTGTTGGGGCTTGAGTAGTGCTCCTAGTCTATGTTTAGGTAGTTGAAGACACCCAATATGATGGTGTTTGGAGAGACCTTCATATTCTCCAGTGTTCTCAGGAAAGCCGAGTGGGGTTCCTGAGTTTCGGAGGGTGGTCTGTAGCAGACTACAAACTGAAAGGCAGTTTTGCCCACTGTTAGTTTCACATGGATGGTCTCTGATGCTTCGTGCAGTGCCACTAACCTGGAGGTGTGGGTATCTTTGATGAATATGGATACTCCCCCTCCTTTTGTGGTTCGGTCCGAGTTTTGGGGCCGAAAAGCATGGTATGAGGTATAACCTGGTAGTGCTGGGGTGCTCTCGGGAGCCTTGAACCAGGTTTCTGTTACTGCACAGATATCGATATTCTCCATACTGAGGAGAGCCTCGAGTGTGTGCATCTTGAGGTTTAGACTTCTGGCGTTGAGCAGCATTACCCTTAGTTTCTTTTTCCTTGTGTTGTCTATGGAGGTGAGTTTGTCTTTTGAGCCTTGCCTAAAAAAGGCACTATGGGGGGTGGCAAGAGCCTTAGCCAGTATTTGAAAGCCCAGGGGTGACAGGTGCAAGCCGTCCCTAGCGAAGCAACGTGGCTTGTCGAGCATGTCATCCCAGGCTGACAGACACTGGATCCCCTTTGAATGACACCAATACTTAAGCCAGTTGTTAAAATGTATCATTTTATCTTTATACTGTGGCATCATTCTTGGTGAGGGTAAGATGCTACTCAAGGTCAGGGTCATACCGGCCTGGGCTACATGATCAGAGAGCTCCTCTATGTCTCTTTTCATGTAGTCCAGGGAGGTACATCTCAGGTCATTCACACCAGCATGGACAATGACGGAGTCATATTTGTACTTGCTTTGGAGTGAACTGAGTGCTTGTGTTATGTGGTGGATGCTGGCACCCGACAGGCAACTTACAGTGACCTTCTCCTTGTTCAGCCTGGTGAGTGGGACATCAGTGTATGACAACAGAGTCACCTATTACAAATGTATTAGGTGTGTTGTTCAGCCTTAAGGGCTGTGACTGTGTGGCACACTGACTTTGTGAACTATGTGATACGTGGGTATTGTTGTAGCGATTGCTTGGATGTCTGCTTTGGAGGTCTCTGCTGCTTGGGCAGATTTTTATTTAGAGCCTCTGAGTATGTTTTTGTGTGTTTATGTGTTTGGTTTGGTTTGCTGTTGCGATAGGTCTATGTGAGACTGGATTTGTGGTGTGTGTGGTTACCTTTTCCTCCTGACTGACTGTGCCAGTACTGGGTTGAGAGAGCTCAGCCTCCAGTTTGGCTATATATTTGCATCTCTCACATATACTTGAGCTTGTTGGGAGGAGGAGAGGGTGGTCTGTGTACGTAAGGCAGTTGTAACATTGCCTCAAGATTCCCAGATTCACCAGCTGGTCTGGAGAGTAAACCCGAAACTGACTTTTGGACATGCCAGAATAGTATAAGGAACTACTTTTTGACTGATCAAAAAGGACCAATAGGGAGCCAAGTACTTAAAGGGAGTATAAGAGTGTGTAGTGCTTTAGTTTATTAGTGCTTACTTATAAGATTACTTATACGAGCAACTGCAGGGCTTTAGAATGAAAATAGAGTGCTTACTTTGAGATTTAGAACAGTTCTAAGGGAAAAAGTGAAGAGCAGACTTTGTGGAGCTGGGAATAGTTTAAATCCATTTAAGCAGCACTGCCCGATGCTGCGCTATGCGCAAAATCATGCAAAACCACGCAAATGCGGGTTTTAAAGCAGGGAAACTGAAAGAGATAGGAATTGACCCAAAACGGCCAATAAGCTACTAGTTTCAGGGCTGAGACTACTCCTCCAGGGACAGATAGGCTGCTCAAAGCTCCCCACTCTCACTGGTGAACAGAGAAGCTTCTTCCTATCCAAGTAAGGATATGGGCAACACAGGAAACTATACCACAGTTTGGAATTCAGCAAAACCTGAAATCTGGACTAATCTAGTTCAGCAAAGGCGGAAAAAGAGAATTTTTGTTTTTTTTTTTTTGTTTTTTTCAGGAAACAGCAGAAAAACACACAGAAAACACTGTAAATGCTATAAACAGGCTAGCGCACTTTAGTGTGTAGCCTACAACAGTTATACAATACAAAAACAACTTAAATTGATATAAACAAGTGCAAAAATTGTAAAAAGCAGAAGGCAAATGCAATTTAAACTTTTTAAAGCACAGATCAATTAGAAATTCGCTTTTTAGGTGGGAAAAGGCAGTCGGAGCAAAAAAAAACAGAGAAAAAAATACTGAAATCTGGAAAAGTCTCTCTTGGGTCTCTCTGTTGCCTGTATCACTCTGCAGGACACCACGAGGAGCTGTGTGGAGTTGTATACTGGCGCAAAACCACGCAAATGCTGGTTTTAAAGCAGGGAAACTGAAAGAGATAAAAAATTGACCCAAAACGGCCAATAAGCTACTAGTTGCTGGGCTGAGACCACTCCTCCAGGGACAGATAGGCTGCTCAAAGCTCCCCAGTCTCACTGGTGAACAGAGAAGCTTCCTCCTATCCAAGTAAGGATATGGGCAACACAGGAAACTATACCACAGCCCGGAATTCAGCAAAACCTGAAATCTGGACTAATCTAGTTCAGCAACGGTGGGAAAAGAGAATATTTTTTATTTATTTATTTTTTCAGGAAACAGCAGAAAAACACACAGAAAACACTGTAAATGCTATAAACAGGCTAGCGCACTTTAGTGTATAGCCTACAACAGTTATACAATACAAAAATGACTTAAATTGGTATAAAACAAGTGCAAAAACTGTAAAAAGCAGAAGGCAAATGTAATTTAAACTTTTTAAAGCACAGATCAGTTAAAAATCTGCTTGACTCTCACAGTCTTGCCCTCCTAGATAAGGTCCTTCATGTCTTTATTAATTGCTATGCACAGGTTCGCTTCTGGTTGATAAAATATGCCTGACCTGTGTATAAGAGTAAAGAGACTAAAACATTTTGACTGCTTGTATCTTACTATCCATATCCATATAACAAAGCTTCCATTTTTTCAGTTTTTGTATTATCTTTTGTTTAATCTTTTATCACATATCCTTAGCTGCCACACCAGAATCATTTTAATCCATACTCCTAAATACTTCATTTTATCATGGCCCCATAAATATGAATATTACTGAACCAATTCATGTGTGGGTACATAATTTACTGATATTGCTTTTGTTTTAGCTTCATTATTTTTTATCCCTAAAAGACTTGAAACTGTTTCAAAATGTTCCACAACACTGTAATGTCTCTTTCAGGTTTTGTCAGGTATAAAATAATATCATCTGCAAATACAGCCAGCTTTTCTTGCCTACCATACCAATTATATCCTTGAATTTCTGAGTCCCTTATTTTCTTTGCCAGTGGTTCTAAACATAATGCAAATAACAAAGGGGAAGAGGACACCCCTGCCTGCTTCCTCTGCTCAAGCAGAAGTTATCAAAGAGGACCCCACCCGCTTTAATTTTCACATCCAATCCCTCATATATCCTTCTAATCAACCATATATTTTTTTCAGGAAATGCAAATGCTTTCATTGCCCTACTCATAAAACTCCAGTTTACTCTGTCAAATGCTTTCTCTGCATCAAGATCCAACAACAGCAATGGTATTTTCTTGCATTCTGCATCACTCTGGATAATCAGTGTTCTGTTAATGTTGTCAAATGTTTAACTCCTCAAAATCACATTGATCCATATCTATCAGTTTTGACATTACTTTAATCATTCATTTAGGCATTATAGAGATGAACACTTTATTTATAATCCAGATTTAGCATTGGAATGGGCCTGTATGATGCTGGGTATGATGGATCTTTACCCTCTTTAAGTATTACAGCTACAACCACTTTCTTCCAGGATGTTGGTACTTCTCCTCCTCCTCTTAAAATACTGTTAAAACCTTCCATATATTTATCATCTTTTTCCCTCCTAGCTTCCAAACTTCCACTGGAATACTATCTATTCCTGGGGACTTTCCTGTAGATTGGTTATACATCACAATTTTTATCTCATCTCCTCCTATCCTAACTGTTAGTAATTGAGCCTCATCTACCGCTAACCTTGGCATATTTAATTCTTCCATAAACATTTCCATTTGTATCTTTCTTGGTTTCCATATTTTCTGCTTTATACAGACTTTCATAGAATTTTTAAAATATTTTTAATACCTTTACAGGATCTCTTGTTACCTTCTTTGTTATAGGCTCCCTAAGCTTGGCAACAGCCCTTTCTGTTGCCTGAGTCGTCGTACTAAATGTTTTTGTGCTGTACTGTTATTATATAAAAAAAAAAAAAAAACTGTTGCTTAACAGCAATCTTTCTAAACTTGTGCATATTACCAAGGTAATCTCTTATTTTCTTTGTAGCATTCTGTAGTTGATCCTCTTCTTGTTCTGTGAGATTCCCCCTATTCTGCAATGCTTTAACATTTGTCAGTCCCTCTAAATAATTCTTGTTACTTCTTAACCATAGTTCCCTTTCTTTTATTTCCACCCTATTTTTAAACTCCACTTTAATTTTATCCCACTCCCTAGCTATATTTTCAGAAGAAATTTCTATCCTCT
This sequence comes from Protopterus annectens, assembly GCF_019279795.1. Classification (NCBI taxonomy): domain Eukaryota; kingdom Metazoa; phylum Chordata; order Ceratodontiformes; family Protopteridae; genus Protopterus; species Protopterus annectens. The sequence continues at coordinate 1,139,156,374 of NC_056725.1, forward strand.
CTAATAGTTCCTAATAATTTCCACTACCCATTCCTTAAAGTCTTCTCTTTTCAACAGATAGGGAGGAAAGTGCCAATATCTCATTTTTATTTCATTACCCTGTGGTTTTAGTTTAGTTATTATTGGCGCATGATCTGAAATAGTTATTGGGTTCGTATCAAGACCTTCAATTAAGTGCACATGTTCCTGTGGAATGTAAGTTCTGTCTAGCCTAGCCCACTTTTTATATCTTGGGAAATAATATGTAAATTCACTCCAAACTCCTGTTACTGAATTCACATCTTCCATGCTAAATATTTTTCATACATTTCTTCAAAAATCTACCCTCCTTTCTTATACTTTCCCTTCTGGGACTCCCCAGAGACATCTTCACTGTTGCACATTCCAGTCCCCACCTATAAGTAATATTTCTTGCTGAAAACTTATTATTTCTCCCAGAATTTTCTTAAGCTCCATTATAGCAGTTTTAGGTGGAATATAAATACATATCAGTGTAATCTTCCTCCATTGTCATTAGCCCCCGTAGCAGTACAAATCTGCCATTATTATCTTTTTTCCCTCTTCTATCACTATTGGAGCTCCTCTTGCAATTAATATAAGTACATTTCTTTTACTTTGTCCCAGTTATTCCTCTGAATAACCATCCAGAAAATCTTTTTTATCAAATTCACATGTTCAATTCTTTCTAAGTGTGTCTCTGGTAACATACCTATTTGCACTCAACGTTTTTAAATATAGTTCACTACTCTTTCTTTTTTGTATTTATCTGTGAGACCATTGACATTTAAAGATATTACAGAAAGCATCATTGCATTAAAAAGCTATTATTCTTACCTTTTATGTATAACACCTTTTTGTTAAATGTCTAGTTTCAGCATTTGTGTTACATGCATACATTGTTTGACAGGTTGAACTTTTATACAGTCGTTTCTTGTCATATGAATTTGAGCCTATAAACCCCCCCCCCCCAATAGCCCCTAAAACATATTAACCTAATGCTAACATGCAAAACTATGTACATCTTCAAATACTGAACTTTTACCCTGCTAGGAGGAACAAAAGTCCCAAACTGACAGCCATACTGACAGACTTGAGTTAACCTAAAAGAAAGGTTAAACATACTAAGTTGCATGGTGCAGCCTGTGCATCTACTAAATGATAATTGGTTTTGTCTTTTTGTTATAGCTCTCCCAGCTAGGAAAATCCCCAAATGCTTTCAGAGAACATTATCTCCTAGCCAATTTCTCTTCACAATTTTTTTCTTCAGCCAATCACTCTCCACAGACTGTAGACAGTTTCTCTTTAACACTTCAAATAAAATGAAATAAGTAATGGCCGCTGGCTGCAAAAGATTCCACAAGACAATTTAATGATGCCAAAACAGTAAAGTAAGTGCTTTCATCTTACTTCAGTGAGTAAAACTTCTTCAGACAAAGTAACTCATTAAAACAATAATATATATATATATATATATATATATATATATATACACACACACACACACACACACACACACACACACACACACACAAAATTCAAATCACATGGTTAAACCAATTGAGTATTAAAAGGCATACACCAAATGAAGCCTTGAATAACAGGCCCCTAAGCATGTCCAGGAACACCCACAACATAGTTTTTATTTTAGGATTATAGACCAGATAAAATATAACCCTAGGGGAGGACCATTTATTTTAATGTTAGAAATTCATGAACTATTGTGGCAAATAAAATTGAATGTAAGGATAAAGTCAAAAATGGAGTAAACGCCTTCTCACAAAACCACAAGTAAAATAAAAGGATAAATAAATGTAGAGAAGGTGAACACGGCAGAGACGTCCAATGCTCACGTAATGAAGGCAAAAATATAGTTTAAACTCCTCACGCTGATGAAATAACTCTTCCGACAGTCCACAAGTAAATAAAAGAAATAATAAAGCTGTTTCTTTTATTTACTTGTGGACTGTCGGAAGAGTTATTTCATCAGCGTGAGGAGTTTAAACTATATTTTTGCCTTCATTACGTGAGCGTTGGACGTCTCTGCCGTGTTCATCTTCTCTACATTTATTTATCCTTTTAAATAAAATTGAATGCTTATAGTCCACCAGGGTTGAACAACATCAGTTCATTAGCCTGTGTATTAAAGTTTAGGAGCCTTCATAGATAACTGGCTCCATTTCTTACAAATAATAGTGTAGGTATGTATTTCCACTTTTTGTTATTTTAGTTTGTTTTGTCCAGTACAAATTGTTAAATACTTTTGTTAATTTAAAAACTGTTTTTAAAATGTATATACACTTTGGCCATACTTTTAAAATGTGTTTGCAATTGCTTTATTTGTAACTGTATGTGTTATTCAAGGCTTCATTTGTTGTATGCCTTTTAATACTCAATTGATTTAACAATGTGATTTGAATTAATTGTGTATATATATGATTGTTTTAATGAGTTACTTTGTCTGAAGAAGTTTTACTCATTGAAGTAAGATGAAAGTGCTTACTTTACTGTTTTGGCATCATTAAATTGTCATGTGGAATCTTTTGCAGCCAGCGGCCATTATTTATTTCATTTTATTTGACAGTTTCTCTTTATCAGATTGTCTGCATGGGGACATGAGAACCAGACATTCAGTTTCCAGCTGTAGAATTGCTACTGAGCATACATGTATTTGCTAGAAAAAAAGCCTCATAATATTTAATATTCTTTTTCATTTACTTGCTTACTTTTAAAACTTGTAACTAAATCAATCTAAAGTCCTTAAACCAGCCATTTCCCCATGTACAAATGAGAAAAATCATATTAATTTTTCTTTTGTCATGCTCTTTTAACCAGGCTTTTTTCCATTGCATTGCCTACATTTCTTAAAATTGAACAAGAAAAAAGAGAGAAGGGAGAAAGAAAAGAAGAAAAGATCAGCAGCACCTGTTTACAATCCATATTGCACTTAAAAATAACTGAGAAAAACTTTAGTTTATGGCGTACAAAGAAAACCATACACCACAAAAATAGTGTTAATAATAAAAAATATATGTTTGTGGTCACCACACATGGTAGAAGTGAAACTTCTGTAAGGAAGTGGAAGGACCACGCCTGGCAACCATGCACATATTTTTTTGCATATTAAATGTTTTTACATTGAATTTATTATCATGTATAATGTCACCACAGAAGAAAGGCTTGTAGTGTCACTACAGAACAATTACCTGTTAGTTTTTAAGGCACCTAGATACAATCTGTGTAATGTACATCTATAAATGTATACTGTAGTGAGTGTCTTAAATATATCTCCTGAAGCTTTTTTCTTCTGGCCTCCACTAAAAATCATCTTTGCCATATCAAACATTTCTGGTCAATAAAGACAAATAAGCAAATAAAATAAGTTGGGAGTCATCATCTCCTTTCCTATGGATACTCAGATACTTCAACAAGGACTTGACTATGTAAACTCCCGGTGTACTAATGACAACCATGGCTCAAATTAAATGCAAAGAAATGCAGTACAGTTTTATTTGGAAAACCATTTTGCAGCTCACAGCACATCAATGTCAGCTCCTCCAAACGGACACAGTTATTACAGACCTGATTACCTACATTGACAGTACATTATCATTTGACCCTGTAGACATGGAGGTTTCCTTGTTTTCCCTACCACTTATTCAAAAAAGGTAATATGAGGAGAGAAATTAGCTGTAAGTAGACAAAACAGGTAAACATCACATCTGGGAGTTTTGGCTGCTAGTATGACAAAACATCAGGAAGGGTCAGACTTCATAAAGTTGATAAATGATTTGTTACTACTGCATTGCATTGATATAAGTTCGCATGTGTTTAAAATAGACAGAGCCTTGGAAACTGCAAAAGTGGAGAGAGAGGTTTGTGCACCCTATCTTGTTTGGAAAATTTAACACTAAATGATTGCATTCTTTCTAAGATTTGGTGGCCAGGGAACAGATTGCTATATAAGGGCAAGCAGATAATTGTCAGTCAAGACTACTCCTTACTGACAAAAAGGAGAAGAGCAGAATTCCTGCTTGGTAATAAGACAGCACTGCTTGACAAACATCAGATGCAAATGGCTCATACTTTGGCAGTGATAGTTGTAGCTTGCACTCACTCTTCACTCTCACTGTGTGTGTGTGATCACTCACTTGCTCTTATGCATGTGTGTGTGTGCGTGTGTGTGTGTTTGAGTTCTGTACTTTCACTTTAGCTTTTCAAACTCCGCACTTCACTTTTCCATTACACTCCGAGCTCTCACACCGTCCCATAAGAAGTTTAACTTAAAAAATGTCTTTATTTACAGTTAAATTTCTCCCTCCTCTTCCCTCCACAAAGCATTTTTTCAACATGAAATAGGATATATGCTTTAGAGTCCCCCACAAGTCCAAAAATTCTGAAAAAGTCCAATATTTCCAGCTTTTCTTGTTCTGTCATATTTCACACACATAATTATTGCATTGAAATCCCACATTAAATTACATTACTGGTTTTATTACTTGTTAATCTCCATCTCCTAAATCCTATCTGTGCTTCGTTTCCAATGTACTGTTGATTCTTCCGGTCATCTCTTGTACTGCCTTCATTCACTACAACATTTTCCATTGAAACACTGGAAAAAGTTTTATAAGTGCCATTGCTCTAAGTGATCTTTATTACCAGAAGAACAAGAAGCAGAATCTCTCTCTGTTTGACAGCTCACTTTTTATTGGATACATTTTTTTATTTCTTCCTTAGCATGTACTTTATCAAAAAATTATTTTGTCCCGCCAGGGAAAAATACTTTGAAGACAGCTGGGTACAGCAGTTTAAATTTCCCACCTGCGTCTCAACATTCTCTGAATAGTGCAATACATTTGCTACTTTTCTGCTAGGTGTACAATGAGTAATCATTCTCCGCAAACACTCTGCTGTCTCCCACTTTTAGTACTTTGTTCTTCTGCCACAGTTTTCTCAAAATCAACTCCTTCTGCTGATAGCATTGCATCTTTACTATCACAGGTCCAGGTTGCTTCCTCTCGGCCTAGTTGGGAGCATACACAATGTGCCTTTCATCTAACAACTTCTGCTGTGGAATACCAGTCTAGTTGCTTATTTGTGCCTTCATAAAATTAATGCAGTCTGTTCTTTCCAGCTTCTCTGGTATAGCTGAAAATCTCAGGTTTTCCATATGTGCTCTGTCCTCTAATTCTATTATTTTTTGAAACATCTCTTCCTGAGCAGTCTCATATTCAGATAGTTTCTTCATTTCGACCTCTGATTTTTGCAGTTTTATCACTTCATCTGAATATTTGTTTAAAGCTTCTTCCATGTTTTCCAGCCTTTTGTTTTTTGTGTTGATATACTCCATTAGTGTTTCATTTATTTTAACCACATCTGTGTGCAGTTGTCTTATATCTTCCTGGAGGTTGCATTGCTTTTTGCTAAACAGCTGCAAAATTTACCCCAGTCAGTGTTTCTTCCTCACTTTTTGTAGCAGATTTTTTTACAGGTCCTCTGTATTTCTTTTTTTTTTACTGGCATCCAGGCACTACACTTATTAGCCAGTTACTGAAATTTACCCATAAACACAAGTCTACTGGCCTTCTCTGCTGCATTTCTGTTTCACACTGGGAGAGCTAGAATTAAGCTGTTACTCGATGTGCAGCTATCTTGGAAATCATGGTAATTTACCTTTCTTGATAAGTTCAATTAGTTTGCAAAAGGGTGGCCTCACTGTGTCTGGAAAATAAAGCTTGACCTTTTAAACACAGCAACAGCATCTGGAATATTTATTGTCTATTTAACAACACGGGGATAGAGGGACTGATTTAGAAATAACATGCTGCAGGCAAAAATCAGATAAGCGATTTTGTAATAGCTGTAGTTTTCCCTAACAGAGTTTGAATGATAAAAAACACTGGAACAAGCTTTACACACCTTATTGTATACAGCATAATCTCTGTGCTTTGCAAAAAATGTACATAGTTAATATGCTGTTTATTATGTTGCCAATCAGGAACTGATAAATTTAAGCATGTCATTGTATAATAGGGTATAAAGTAAATTAAGCAAAAGCAAAGGTGTTAGTAATGAATTATGCACCAGCATGTGAACTGGTATAGGGTTTCCCCTTTTGTGGGGGGTCATGACAGAATGAGATACTTTGGGATTTGAGTGAAAAGGAACACTGAGCAATCAGCTAAGGAAATTTGGGAAGAAACTACTCCAAACAGTACTTTATAATTAAGATAAGACTATGGAAACTGTTATTTATGGACATAAAAGATAAACTACACACAATTAAGATGGTTTTGGTCCTTTATGTGGTCAGGTGTATATGTATTAACCCAGAGTCCACATATGAAAGAATATGAAAAAGGAAAGAAGTGGGCATTCGTTCAGATCTAGGAATCTTTCTAGCCTTTTCTATATTTAAGTATTAAGCAAGTTTTTAAGCTAAAGGAAGTTAGAATATGGAAAAGTAGA